>NC_136589.1:47432311-47477311 GCF_910589615.1 Taurulus bubalis | reverse complement strand
TGAAAACTTGCTGTCAAACATTAAATATTCATGTCTAAATAAGCGATAATCAAAAAAACAATGTTTGTCATAATCTATTAAGAGTTCAACTACAGACTCATCTTCATCCTGACTGTGGAGGTCTGGCTTCATCACATTTGATTGTGAGCGGTCTTTTGATTTAAATTATGCTAAATCCAATTTTTTTTTTAAAGATGTATATGACAACACCTTTATGTATATATATATATATATATATATATATATATATATATATATATATATATATATATATATATATATATATATATATATATTTAGATTAAATGAAAAAGGCATTTTTAACCCTTTGGGTTTCACGTCCTAATTGTACAACTAACGATATATGCAACACACATTTTTTTAAATCTTCTTATTTTCATATCAAACTCCATGAACGACGTGTGCTTCCAGAAGCTAGCACCAACCTCCTGTGTTCTCTCCATCAGTCAAGCTGCAGGAGCGCTGTGGACTCTCAGCCCGCCCACTTTGTTTACCGGTCCAATCAAATGCTTAGTATTTGATTGAAATCCCTCACCACTGCTCACATATATTGTATTATATTATATATATATGATATGTTATAGTGCAGAAAGTCGCTCCACTTCACTGGGACTTCATCTTTATATGGTAACCCTACAAAACACTAGTTTAACGTCTTTATGTATACATATGTAAAACAACAATCAACTTCATAGTAAGGCATTCAACTCAATAACACCTAAACAATATGTTAAGTGTGATTTCCTTCATGTGGAAAATACACGTGCACAGAGGAACCCAGAGACTTCACATTTTTAATTTGCTCACTTTTGGGGCCCCCTGGTGGCTGCAGGCGGCCTTTAATGAATGCTTCCACCAAGCGATATTTTAAATGAATATGAAGTCGTTTTCACGTATGACAGTTGTCATGCTAAACATCCAGATAGCTCCCTGACGTGTGTTCGGATGGGACACCCTGCCCTGATCAGTGATCAGCTGGGTTTCTGATCCATATCGGCCTTTACATATCCACATACATCACCAGGTCAGAGGTGAAACATGCTTGTATCGTTTTTTAAAGAAATCTGCTTCATGCATCAGCTCAACCCTTCTCACAGTGATCCCATGTCACAGAATCTCATGTTACGATCACATATAACAAGAGGCTAAAAAATAAATAAAAAATTAATCTTCCCTTGTTTTGCTTGTCAGTCGAAAAAAAAGAATCTGTGTTTTTCCAGCATCCGCACAAATCTGCCACCTCCGGTGATTGATGCAGTCAAATTAGATGTATGTGGAACACTGGCTCTGGAAAATGAACACATCAACTGATGACCAGCTGTTTCTAATTATTATACACTGGTTAATTAGGGCGCCGTGTCACCATCAACGGCGGCGGTAAACTGTGTGAAATTCATAATTCATGCTCTGGCGTCCAATAAGCCTCCCTGATCAAACCGGTACAGCGTGGCATGGATGGAGAGGCCGTGCGGAAAGAGACTGGGGAGGGTGGATGGAGCACTGCTGCTGCCAAAATATCTGTGTGTGTGTGTGTGTGTGTGTGTGTGTGTGTGTGTGTGTGTGTGTGTGTGTTCGCGCCTTTCCCTCACACCTCCTGCTTCTACCCCTCTCTCTGTCTCTCTCAGCAGGGTGTGTGTGTAGGTGGCGGTGTGAAATGTCTGGATCTCCAAGGTAAGCCCGACACCTCTCTGTCATTATTAAACATGATTGAGGACTTTATGTGACATTCATGATGCACCGATTGATTTTGTAATCTTTTACATATTCAATCAACGTGGAATTGTAGAGAATAAGTAGAAAACATGGGAGACCATTTGTGCACAAAATATAATGATCAAATTGACAGTCAATAACAGTCATTGCACACGCAATGTCTTAAAGACAAGTGATTTATTTGAAATGAGTGACCTGTATTGTATTTACTTATTTTCATGTGTTCATTAAAAACATGCAGAACTTCCGGGGAAATTTGCCATAAATCCCAATGAAGGTACTGGGTTGTTTTAATGAATGCCACCATCACTGGACAAGTGTTTTGTGATTTTTATAATATATATATATATATATATATATATATATATATATATATATATATATATATATATATATATAACACACAGAATAAGGCCTATCATTAGTAATACAATAACATCAACACAATCCTTGATTGCAGTCCTAATGCTTATTCTGGCCTTAATCCAATATTAATCTCAGCTCCAGCACTGAAACCTGAGTCGGTGTCTAATCTTGAGCTGAATTATGCATAACCATAACTATCACTCAGACCTGAGACCAGTTCAAATACTAACCCTGAACCCAAACGGCAGCACCAAATCAAATCCCAGTTCAGATTGCAACCCTAAATCTAAATCCAAATCCCAAACTAAATTTGAATGTGGACTTTTACATTAAATTTAGCCTTATCTTAGTTCATATCTGTAGCCTAAACCAAATCAGATCCCAGTCTTAAACTAGACCTGATCCCAGATGAAATCCTAAATCCCACCTGGGATCCAAAGTAGTGTCCTGACCTTGTGAACTCTGGACCGAGTCCCTCTGCAGGTCTCACAAGTATAGGTAACACACACACACACACACACACACACACGCAGCAGCAAACACACACACATGCACACAGCAGCAGACACACACACACACACACATGCACGCAGCAGCAAACACACACACACACGTGCACGCAGCAGCAAACACACACACGTGCACGCAGCAGCAAACACACACACACACACACGTGCACGCAGCAGCAAACACACACACACGTGCACGCAGCAGCAGGGAAGTTGTGTGCGACGCGTAATGGGCGTCACCGCCGTCACGCACTGATGACATCTGACTGCGGGTGTCGCTCCTTATTATCTTCCCGACGCAGGGCGGATTAGAAAAATGGGATTTCAGATCTCTCCTTCCACCACACGCCCTCTGCCATCGCTCAGCTAAGTGATTATTGTTAAAAAAAAACATTTTGGAAATAATTATGATAGTAATTATCATTTCCCCCTTCTTGGCCGGGGAGATAAGAATTAACCCGAGAGAGTGAGGGGGGGGGGGGGGGGGGAGAGAGAGAGAGAGAGAGAGAGAGAGAGAGAGAGAGAGAGGAGGGAAGAGAAGGAGAGAGAGGGGGGAGAGAGAGATTGGGAGAGAGGGAGAGAGATGGAGAAAGAGAGAGAGGGGGAGGGGGCAGGAGAGAGAGAAAAGAGAAGGAGAGAGGGAGAGAGAAGGAAAGAGGGGAGAGAGAGAGGGAGAGAGAAGGAAAGAGGGGAGAGAGAGAGGGGGAGAGAGAAGGAGAGAGGGAGAGAGAAGGAAAGAGGGGAGAGAGAGAGGGGGAGAGGGAGTCACAGATAGATGAGGAGTGCCTCTCCCCATCAGGTTGGAGCAGAGTAATCAGATTACTTAATCTTCACTGCTCTTCCTTCAGTGCTTCAACAAACACATCACACTGAAGATGACTTCACAGAGTTTGGGCAGTAATCATTTTACAAAATGGTAACAGTGATCCCTGATAATCTCTCCTAAGCACAATAATAACTCTAGAACAACAGGAGTAGTGGGAGGATAATACAAATAAAATAATGCTCAGTTAACAAATATATTTTAAAAAATGCAGAAGAGACTAAGAAGAGAAAAAGGCTGAAAACAGGAAGAGGTTCATTCCTCTTCTCTTAGTACAGATGCAAGATCAGAGTTTAATAGTGAACATGATTGTGGGGAGGGAAAGTCCAAATAACAACGCTATTCATTCAACAGGACATGTCTGTGCCCCAGACACTGTGCATTGTGGGTAAATCAATCGTACACATAGAGTATGACCACGGCTCTGCATGTTTGGGTCATTTTTGGGGACAGAAAGGAAAACGAGAGACTCAGAAAATGACTGACCATGTTTTACAGTAACCAAGACCAAAAACACTACGTAGCAAGTAAAAGTACTGCATTCAACATTGTATCTATGTTGTATTTAAGATATTATCATACTTCAAGTATATATTAAATATGGTATCAAAAGTACAAATGCAGATCAGCCCAATGTTCCTGTATATTAAAACTCTATATATGATACATTATGATTGGTTGTTTCAGCAATAATAAGTTGTCAAATTATGCAATAGCATCAAATGTTTTGGGAGGGATGAAGTAACTTCTACCTGTGCTTAAGTAAAAGTACTTAAATTCTACATCTGGGTTCTGGTAAAAAAAAAAAAGACATTAAAAAAAACCCAGTAATAATATAATAAATATGTATATACATATATATATATATATATATATATATATATATATATATATATATATATATATATATATATATATATATATATATATATATATATATATATATATATGCATATATATGTATATACAACATTTATATTTATTAAAATATTAAATTGGGACTTTGTAGGTAAAGTAATCAGATTACATTGAGGTTTGTAAGTTATGTATCAGTACTTCATTGATTGCAGTGTTCTGCTACCAAACAATAAGGCGAGCGTTCACATCTAGAAGTCCAATCACGAGGAACAGCATCGTATTCTTCTAGCTGTCATTACTTCTCTTGCTGTGTTTCTCATTAAGTCTCAGAACTTTATTAAAAGAAAACACACACACACACACACACACACACACACAGATCAACTTTTACCATGAAGGAAGTTGTTTTGTCCTGATTTCTGCTGAAATGTTCTTTTCAGAAGAAAAAAAAGAAGAAAAAAGCGCATTTAGAGCCGTGCAATTTTGCCTGTTAGCAAACAGCCTTCCAATTATCTTGCGTTTGATTGCTTGCCTCTATCAAGGTGAGCGATTAGACCAGCGCTCCTGTGAAGCTCTGGAAGTCGTTCTGAAATCGCTGCACTTTGATTTCATCAATCTGCAGGCAGCCCAACTGGAAGAAAATGTGAGTTTTATGAGCAAAACTTATTTTCCTCATCTTCGCTCTTCCAATACAGTTTCATATTCAGGCCTTCCCCTGTATCAGATTAGAGGCGATTTTTTTCCTTCCAAAAGAACTTCATAACATTCCTGTCAAATTTGGCGCCTTGCTTTCTTCATTTTTTTCTCCCTCCCTATTTTTTTTCTTCTCTTGCAGGGAGCATCGTCCTTGCTGGATATGATTTTGTACTATGAATCTACAACCCATCTTGACATGTCTGACAACAGCAGTATGGGAACATTGTGTTGGAGGGCCCTCGCTCATTTGATAAAGCAGGTTGGCTGACGCCGTGGAATAGTAATCTTTTCTTGTAGGCTTTCTCTGGGGGATAATGTACATCCTGGAAAGTGAGTTTGTTGCACATTACACGGTTTGAAGATGCAGGGCAGAGCAAACAGGGTGAGAAGTTCTCCCACAGCGAACACGAGCATAAACACATCAAAACGCCGCCACGCGCGGCATCACTGCAGAATCACAGATAGCATTAGCAGCATAACTGATTAGCTGTGGGAGAGGGGGGGGGGGGGGGGGGGGGGGGGGGGGGGTTACCAGCGACTGACTTCCATGTCTGTGCGATCAAAGCGGGCCAGGATGAGGGAACACAATGCAAGACTTGGAGCATGACCTCCAGTTAAGATTACTTTCTTCACAAATGTAAGGTCTCTCTCCCTCTCTCTCTCTCGCGCGCTCCTGAAATGAACTTACTTTCAAACACTTTTCTCTGTGTTTTGGAAGCGGTCCTTTGGCATTGTGGAGAGCTGACATTAGCTTCATCAAGCTCAATGTGCTGTCTGACGTTTGGAGGGCAACTCGCTCCACACGGAGCATCAGGGCCACTGTAGGTAAAACATATCATAATTACGGAGCTGGGGGGGATAGTCAAAGAAAAAAACTCAGATTGAAGTCGTAAATATACGAGAAAAAAACTCACAAATGTAGAAGATTAAAAAGTAGAAAACCGCGGTAACGCCATCTGTTTCAATGTTCTGGCTCCTAAAGGAGTGTTCTTATGGAGAGGAGTGTTCTTACGCAGCGACACACAGGTCCTGAAAGACACATGTACCTGTTTTCTTTCACCTTCTTTCCTCGTTCTTTCATGAACATAAGTAAGAAATGTAGACGACTCAAGAGAGTGAAGATGAACAACTTCTATCTTTCCATCGCTTTGATGAGGTGAAGTGAAGCGATGTGGTTTCTTAACAAAGCCCCACTAGATTTCATTACCAACGTTTTGCGCCCCTAACGAGTGTTTTCCTCATAACGTTATGACTTTATAATATTGCATTTCTTTCTGATAAATACATACAGCTAGACACAGAAAAAGTAAATCCGCGAAATAGGAGGTACAGTAAGGACGACTAGCGGCATGAATGGCGTTAATGTTGCTGGCTAGCTAACAGCTAGCCGCATTAATTAAAGTGTTTAAATGATTTAAAAGTCCCACGTTGTAGGAAGGGAGACTTTCCAGTGTAACACTGACCACGCCTTCTGCACTGTTCCTCTCCCACAGGAGGAGTGACAGTAAGCTCTCTCTCCTCCTCACTTGTTCTCACATTCTGATTCGTTCACAACTGTTGCTCTGTGTGTCTGTTTCAGAGTGTGTGTCTGTTTCAGAGTGTGTGTCTGTGTTCACTGTGTGTCTGTTTCAGAGTGTGTGTCTGTGTTCACTGTGTGTCTGTGTTCACTGTGTGTCTGTTTCAGAGTGTGTGTCTGTGTTCACTGTGTGTCTGTGTTCACTGTGTGTCTGTTTCAGAGTGTGTGTCTGTGTTCACTGTGTGTCTGTGTTCACTGTGTGTCTGTGTGTCTGTTTCAGAGTGTGTGTCTGTTTCAGAGTGTGTGTCTGTGTTCACTGTGTGTCTGTTTCAGAGTGTGTGTCTGTTTCAGAGTGTGTGTCTGTTTCAGAGTGTGTGTCTGTTTCAGAGTGTGTGTCTGTGTTCACTGTGTGTCTGTTTCAGAGTGTGTGTCTGTTTCAGAGTGTGTGTCTGTTTCAGAGTGTGTGTCTGTTTCAGAGTGTGTGTCTGTTTCAGAGTGTGTGTCTGTGTTCACTGTGTGTCTGTTTCAGAGTGTGTGTCTGTTTCAGAGTGTGTGTCTGTTTCAGAGTGTGTGTCTGTTTCAGAGTGTGTGTCTGTTTCAGAGTGTGTGTCTGTGTTCACTGTGTGTCTGTTTCAGAGTGTGTGTCTGTTTCAGAGTGTGTGTCTGTTTCAGAGTGTGTGTCTGTGTTCACTGTGTGTCTGTTTCAGAGTGTGTGTCTGTTTCAGAGTGTGTGTCTGTTTCAGAGTGTGTGTCTGTGTGTCTGTTTCAGAGTGTGTGTCTGTTTCAGAGTGTGTGTCTGTTTCAGAGTGTGTGTCTGTGTTCACTGTGTGTCTGTTTCAGAGTGTGTGTCTGTTTCAGAGTGTGTGTCTGTTTCAGAGTGTGTCTGTGTGACTGTGTGTCTGTGTTCACTGTGTGTCTGTTTCAGAGTGTGTGTCTGTGTGTCTGTTTCAGAGTGTGTGTCTGTGTTCACTGTGTGTCTGTTTCAGAGTGTGTGTCTGTGTTCACTGTGTGTCTGTATTCACTGTGTGTCTGTGTGACTGTGTGTCTGTGTTCACTGTGTGTCTGTTTCAGAGTGTGTGTCTGTTTCAGAGTGTGTGTCTGTGTTCACTGTGTGTCTGTTTCAGAGTGTGTGTCTGTTTCAGAGTGTGTGTCTGTTTCAGAGTGTGTCTGTTTCAGAGTGTGTGTCTGTGTTCACTGTGTGTCTGTTTCAGAGTGTGTGTCTGTTTCAGAGTGTGTGACTGTGTTCACTGTGTGTCTGTTTCAGAGTGTGTGTCTGTTTCAGAGTGTGTGACTGTGTTCACTGTGTGTCTGTTTCAGAGTGTGTGACTGTGTTCACTGTGTGTCTGTTTCAGAGTGTGTCTGTTTCAGAGTGTGTCTGTTTCAGAGTGTGTGTCTGTGTTCACTGTGTGTCTGTTTCAGAGTGTGTGTCTGTGTGACTGTGTGTCTGTGTTCACTGTGTGTCTGTTTCAGAGTGTGTGTCTGTGTGTCTGTTTCAGAGTGTGTGTCTGTGTTCACTGTGTGTCTGTTTCAGAGTGTGTGTCTGTGTTCACTGTGTGTCTGTTTCAGAGTGTGTGTCTGTGTTCACTGTGTGTCTGTATTCACTGTGTGTCTGTGTTCACTGTGTGTCTGTTTCAGAGTGTGTTCACTGTGTGTCTGTGTGACTGTGTGTCTGTGTTCACTGTGTGTCTGTTTCAGAGTGTGTTCACTGTGTGTCTGTTTCAGAGTGTGTTCACTGTGTGTCTGTTTCAGAGTGTGTTCACTGTGTGTCTGTTTCAGAGTGTGTTCACTGTGTGTCTGTTTTAGAGTGTGTGTCTGTGTTCACTGTGTGTCTGTTTCAGAGTGTGTGTCTGTGTTCACTGTGTGTCTGTTTCAGAGTGTGTGTCTGTGTTCACTGTGTGTCTGTTTCAGAGTGTGTGTCTGTGTTCACTGTGTGTCTGTTTCAGAGTGTGTGTCTGTGTTCACTGTGTGTCTGTTTCAGAGTGTGCGTCTGTCCCGACTGGACGTGTGTAACGTTCCCGTGGTCGACTACTCTATCCAGTCTCTATCCAAAGCTCTGCTGACCAGCCGGCTCACAGTGCTGCACCTTCACAACGCCCAGCTCAGCGGCATGCCACTATACACACTGGGTATGACGCGCACACACACACACACACACACACACACACACACACACACACACACACACACACACACACACACACACACACAGGTCACCCTCACTGAACACTCCTGATCTTTTGCTTTGGTTTGTTTCATCATGTTTTGTGCGTGACTGTGATTCTAAATTCATGCGTTCCTGCATGCATTGAAGAATGACTGTGTGTGTGTGTGTGTGTGTGTGTGTGTGTGTGTGTGTGTGCGTGTGTGTGTGTGTGTGTGTGTGTCCTGTGGCCAGCAGGACCAGATTTTGACCTGTGACCCTCTCTGCAGGTCTGGACCCGGATTACAGTTCTAATCTCTTACCTGTCACTTTACACACCGCTACACACATCTATAAAGGCTGTGGCGGCCAGGACGCACACACACGCACGCACACACACACATACGCACACACACACACGCACACTCACAAACACACACGCACAAACACACACACACAGACATTCACTATACACTAACAAAAATATAAATAGATAGAGGAATAGATCTTTTGTCATTGTATTCGATCTCCTCACACTCTCAGGCATACTAAACACACATGCTACCACACCCACCCACACACACACATATGGCAAACACACACTGAAATAGTTTCCTCCAAATGATGATTTCATTTGACATGAACAAAACAGAAAAGCTCATCCACTTCAGCGAGGTCCGTCCTCTCTAATCTTCATTGATTGGCTGCTGTTCTTTCTCTGAACAGTATCCGTGGCGATGGAGAAGGCGAATAAAGGAGTGGGATATTAGAAGGGTCACATGACCCACACCCACACACATAAACAATGAATTGATGTGAATACCCACATATAAATACCCGAGCACAGCCCTCAGAGGGGGGTTGTTGGCTGGACATAGATGGACACACACATGTGGACAGTCACACACATTTTTATTAAAAAACAATATTTTTTTTAGTTCTTGTACTAAAGCCATCCCTGGTTTTGATTCTTTGTTGGGACAAAAAGCTCAGTGAACACAGCCTCTCATCTCCTCTCAGCTGGGAGCAGACAAGACCAAATGGACGCAGTATGCTGCCCACTCTTCACGACAGCAACTTGCTCCTCCAACATTTTCCGCCATTTCCTGGATCTCTTTGATATTTGAGGGTCTCACAACACCCCCTCCCCTCCGTGCTCATCTCTCATCCCATCCCATCCTCTCTGCCTTGGCCGAGCCCAGCGCCACCTCCCCTCCTTCCCGCCCCGGCGGGGGGTCCCGGCTGAGGATCATTGCCTTCGATCGGAGGGGCCTCTGATTGCGGGATTGGGCGCTCGCGGCGGACTCGACCAGATCAATCCCACCGATTCCACCATTTGGGTCCCACTGTGCCTGATGACAATGTTGGCATTCCACATGCAGCCCAACAGGCTTGATCAAATCTGCCGCATCGATCTGGATGCGAAGGGCAGCGAGGGCCCAGGCAACACGGACACATGTGTACTGCAGTACAGTACACAAATAGATATAAATACAAGATATATCTCCTAAACACCATAAAATATGTGGCAACGGACCAAAGTGACAAGAGCTTATGAATGGCTTTTGTAAGAGAGGGCGTAGGAAGTGAACTGGTGTTTTGTAAGGTCCCCTGTGCTGAGGAGTCACCACTCTGGCTCCAACAATGGCGTGTTCATTGTTCCTGTGCGAACGCCACTTGATCTTTACCGCAGTAATTGCAGCAGGCCGGGCGAGTCCTGCTGTGCTTCGTTTTCATGCTCAAGTTCACTCGCCATCAATCAGTCTATCACAGTTACAGCCTGAAGGCCCTATGTTTGGCTTCTCAGAGGACATACGAGGATGGATCATATCTAATATCAATTTACAAAGATCCATATGTCTTCATTGGGGAGATTTGGGGGGCAGCTGGTTGCATCTAAAGTTGGAGGAGCACATCTCCGTACACTCCAGTCCTCATCACCGCTGACTTCTCTGTTGTTGTGACTTTATAGACAGACATATGCCTCCGATCATTTTACCTTCCAGCCAGGAGCTTCGACAGCTGTGTGCAACATGTGGGAGCGTCACATTATCCCAGTGACAAGGACCTGGTCCCCAACTGGCTTCCCGTCAACGACCACTGCTACTGCTCCGCTCAGCTAACAGCTCAGGATACTCCCTCAGCTCAGAATAACGTCGCCATATAAAACGTGTTTAGTAGTGTTTACCCAGCGGTTAGGTTGCACATCTAACCTGTCCTCACTCCCAGCTCCTCAAATAGCGACGCTTGGTCAGCGGCCGACACTAGCGGACCAAGGCTCCGTTCAGCGTCTGCATGACGCCCTTCCAATGCCAATGTACACGCATCCATTATTAGAGGCTCAGAGAGCAACTGACGTGTGAAGGGCAAGGAAGCCTGCTTGGGGAGGAAGTCGAGGAACCTTGAGCGTCATAGTTTGAAGTTTATGGCCACTGGCCAAGCGGTGGTGTTTGATGGGTTGGGAGTGAAAACGCACATCTCAACATCCGCGGTTAGAGTCCCTATTAAGACAACCAGAGATTATCTGCCTCGCACAACTTGCTGACACCTTGAATCTTCATTGAATATTGATTTTCCAAAAAGAGAAGCACTGACAAAGTTGATTTAGTATTCATTAATCAAACACATTACACACATTTTCAAGTCACGCTACATGTCTGCCAGTATTTGTCTGTCGAAGTAATTCAAAGGTTGACTTTAATTTAGTAATGTAAATTCTGGATCCACTTTATTATCTTTTGTTGTTCTCTTCTTGTAGTTGGAGCACTGAAGTCCAACAAGGCTTTGAAAGAACTCCACCTCACCAACAACCTGCTGAACAGCTACCAGGACGCCCTGCATCTGGGAGACCTGCTGCGCTACAACACCACTTTACACACAATGGAGCTCAGCAGCAATGTTGTCGCAGATGCTGGTAGGATGTTCATCTTTGTTACAGAACAAAACATATGTATATATTTATTCAAAGTTGTGCAGGGCAAAATTGATATGCAAAAACATCTATGTCTGACTAATTGAGAAGCCATGGGTTCATCCTATTGATGAAATGTATTTAATGGAGGACATGTTTGGTGTGCTGAATGATGACATAACAATAAAATAAGGGTATTTAGTAAAGAGCAGGTTTTAAAAGTTGAAACGAGGTATTTGGAGGTGTTGAAGGTTGTGTTTTTAGCCTTCAATATAGCTAGCTGTTTCCACCTGCTTTCAGTCTTTATGCTAAGCTAAGCTAACCATATATATATATATATATATATATATATATATATATATATATATATATATATATAGATGGATGACAAGTTTCCACTTCATCCTACTGTAAATGAAGTCAAAATATCTCAGATGTGAGCGCTGCCATCTTTACATTAGACATACGAAATGGATTCCCACATTTTCATGAATTGCATCGTGTGAATGAGAGGCAGAGCACATGTTCACAGAAGTTGTTTGCAATTGAGATGCGTAATCTCATTAATCATGAGTCACACTTTGGCAGCCCTTGTTCAGTTTCTGCTCATTAAAGAATGAGCCGACTAGCTTGGCTTGCCAGCGGCTTACAAGGAAACACTGCAAAGCTCCAGGATAGGTAAACACAGGGGGAGGGTTCTCACTCTGTCACTTCGCAGACTGTCCAGCTTTAAGATGGGAAAAGGTGAAGCATATAGCAACTCTCCATAGTTACTGGAGCTCCATCATTCCCATCAAACATCCGTCAGTACCATTTAGCAAATAAAAAGCAGTTCAGCTCATGTTGGTGGGTTGTGTGCTTTTTTCACTCTGCAGGTTTGGAGGAGCTGTGTGATGGTCTGAGGTGTCAGACGGCCGGTGTGAGGGTCTTACTGCTGAGGAACAACCAGATCACTGCCGATGGAATGGTCCATCTGGCCAAGGCTCTGGTGAGGATCAGAAACCAGCTTTTAGTTTGGAACAAAAGCTATTAATGCCAGCATAAGCATTAATATATTCCACAGAACAGACCTTTTCTTTTCTTCATGGACATCAGAAACTTCAGTCTCAGTGCAGTTTTCCTCGCTAGGTAACAAAGGAATACTCCTCCCACAAAAGGACCATTTGTATATCTGTAATCACCTTGAGTTGTTTTTCACTCATGCCTTCATCGTCAACTGAGAATCCAAACAAAGAGTCTGGATGAATTGAAATAATTGAGGCCGCATCTCACAACGACAAAACTATCATCAAAACATCCGTTTAAAAAGCTCTAGAATCCAAGTCACTATCCCACCAATTCTCCTTCCTAAAGTAACTTGTACTTGTAAATCTAAGGGGAAATGATTTGTTCCCGTGGCTACTTGACTTTTCTGTTGAACCCTAAAAGGATGAATAGATTTGTTCCTCGTGCTATTCTAACGTAAGTGATGCGGGACAACATCCACCGCCCTCATTCCATGCTCAATTTATTCCAAAGTTTATCTGAAGCTAACATAAGGCTTCTAATGGGTAATAACAGAGATACAGTCTTTGTGTTACTGTCCATCTGCCACAGCTCGGCAAGGACACATTACAGAGACGGAGAGAGGGAAGAATTCCAGGATCACATATCACACTAAATCCCATCTTGTCAGGCTTTAAGTAGTCCATTTGTGTCCGGTTAGCCAGAGCACGGGCCGATGAGTGTGAGAAGCTACCGGCAGCTAGGGGTGTGTGTGTGTGTGTGTGTGTGTGTGTGTGTGTGTGTGTGTGTGTGTGTGTGTGTGTGTGTGTGTGTGTGTGGAGGATACTCCCAGCCATCGCACCACTCATCATAGCAATAATGAACTCCTCCCTCAACTCCGGCTCAGTCCGCGACACACTTAAACGGCTCCAGCGTCAACCCCATCCTCAAGAAGCCTGGACTTGACGCTGACTCCATGAGCAATTTCCGGCCCTCCTCAAATCTTCCCTTCCTGTCAAAAAATACTGTTGCTGCACAACTCAAAACCCACCTGATCTCCAACTATCTGTTCAAGCCATTTCAATCCGGTTTCCGCTCCCAGCATAGCACTGAAAAAGCCCTTATCAAAGTCACCAATGACCTCCTCAGACTCCGGCCACCTCAACATTCTCATTCTCCCCGATCTCACTGCAGCCTCGAAAACATCAACCACAGCATCCTTCTCTCCCGCCTTGAATCGTTCCTCAATATCACCGGATCTGCTCTCCCCTGGCTCACATCATATAACAAACATACAACAGTTCATCAGCATCAACAGCTGCACCTCCTCCTCCGCTCCTCGGTCTCAAGGGGTCGGTCCTCTTCTGTTCATCCTCTACCTGCTCCCTCTTGGTAACATTATCCGTCAACATGGTCTCCTCTTCCACTGCTACGCTGATGATGTCCAGCTCTATGACTCCACAAAGGCCATCAACACTGCTACTCACTCCACTCTGACCGACTGCCTGATTGATGATCAATAATTGATAAATCTGACATGATCATCATCGGTCCCAAATCCCTCACCAAAACCAGTCACAAGTCTGGCTCACCATCAACAACAGCAACCTCTCCTTCGAACACCACGTTGAACAAATCACCAGAACTGCCTTCCTTCACTTAAAAAACATCGCCCGTCTCCACCCATCACTCGGCTCATCTGCTGCTGAAACTTTGATCCACGCCTTCATCACCTTCAGAATTGATTACTGCGACAATATTTCTTCATGGCACATCATCCAAAATCCTAAATAAACTCCCGTACATCCAGAACTCTGCTGCTAGCCTGCTCACCCACTCCCGCTCCTGTGATCACATCACCCATGTTTTCCAGAACCTCCACTGGCTCCCCATCCCACAACGGATCCAATACAAAGTCCTTCTCCTCACTCAGAAAGCCCTCCACATTCAGGCCCCCCCTCCCTCACCGACCTGCTCCACAACCACACTCCATCCCGTCGGCTCCGCTCCTCTATTGCCAACCTCCGGTCCATCCCCCATAGGACCAAGACCGGACATGGGGTGGCAGAGCCTTCTCCATAGCTGCCCCCTCCCTCTGGAACTCTCTCTCCAAACTCATCAGACACTGCACTGGAGAGAGGGCAAGCTCAAATTGCGGCACCGGCATCTTGTACAGGCACTTCCTGTGGCACCACTCAGTTGCCACAGTGCTGGAGGCACATGCCGCGGTGCCGGAGGGAGGTGCCGCGGTGCCAGAGGGAGATGCCGCTGTTCCAGAAGCTGCCACTACTTTAGAGGCAGCATTTCCAATGGCACGTCTCAGGTGGCGGGGCACTTAC
Source organism: Taurulus bubalis (assembly GCF_910589615.1). Taxonomy (NCBI): domain Eukaryota; kingdom Metazoa; phylum Chordata; class Actinopteri; order Perciformes; family Cottidae; genus Taurulus; species Taurulus bubalis. Next base: position 47,462,435 of record NC_136589.1, on the reverse strand, counting down.
GAGTTGCCCCTCGTGTGCCACTAGTTTTTGAGGCATCTGTCTGTGTTAGAGAGAGCGGTGCCGCAACTTCTTTAAGGTCCTGGAAGGTATAAATTATCAGAGCTACCAACTCTCACGGTTTCGCCGTGTGACACACGCTTTTACATGTTTTCACACGCACTCAAAAGGCTACTGTTTAAGCACTTTATTTGTTGCACTTTTTTGTTTGATAATGAAAAATATTTTTCCCTAGCTAATCTTGTGTCATTTTTTGCTGAACATAAATCATTAAGTGCTCTTAAGAATACAAGTATTAACAATATAGATTAGGTTTCAGTTAAGAATTAGTTGAATACCATTGTAATCAAAATGTCAATCAACCTACCTTGGTCCAATCTTAAACACAGGTCTATTAATTAGGTTATATTGTGGTTCATAGACAGTCATTCAGGCACAGCAACAGTTTTCTGGTTGAATGTTTAGCTCAAGTCTAGAAGGCCGCTGTGGCAGGTATTTGTGGCCACAGCTGTCATCGCTGCAGAATAGATTCAAAAGATGTTTTGGCAACTGCCTGCCACTATTTGTGGCTTCTGGTGAGATGCACAGATGCACAGTTTAAGGATGTCAGTCGTTTTGCATTCATTTGCAAGGTTCTTTATCATTATTTTTAACAAGGTATCCAATACACGTACATTGTACATTGTCCCTCTTGAACAAATAAAAAGAAAATAAATACAGTTTGTAACAAAGGGAAAACTAAGAGCACAGAACAGCCCTTTCCCTCCCTGACAGAGAAAAGAGGGCGGCGCCAAAGAGGCAATCTAGGAATGGTCAAATATAACTTGACCATTTATATTTAAGACTGGGTGGAGACTGGGCGCCCAACGCCTACCTCTACCGGTTTGAAGGGAAACCTACGCTACAGAGGATATACACGTCAATGTTCAACGACAAATCTGGTAACCATTTAAATATTGATTATGTAAATAGTGTTTGTCATAAAACGTAGCTCATGGACATATCATATAATTCAAGCTCTCTATACACTTAGACTGTATCAGATGATTCATAACAAGGCGATGTTATATTATGTACGGGCAATTTCTTTCACCAGGGCAACTCAAGGTTGTGATTCCATCACACCTACTGTCCGCTGTGCTGCTGAGTGTTGGAGGAAGACACTGAGCCCCATTAGAAGCCCATTGGTAGTAATGCTTAAGAAGATTAAAAAGCAAGGCCAATTAAAAAAATAACTTCATAATATCAGAGAAATATTTACTGTTGTTACAGTAAATATAAAAAAAAAACAGTTGTCAAAACAAATGTCATTATCTCTACATTCAGTCATAAAAGACAATGACAAATAAGCATATTCAAATGTGGAACATAAACTCATAATGTTTGATTTCATATCATTTACAGGGTGGCAGTGCACATATCATTAATATTACTACTACTAATTATTATTATTAGTTCTGTTACAGTAGGATATTATGGATTGTATTCATTATAATAATAAAAACAAGATCGAAAGTCTTTGTCTGTTGAGTTTAAACCAATGAATAAAAACCTACCTAAAACGTTTATTTCTTCTGATCCAGAGAGATTAAATTAAAAAGAGAGATTAAATTAATAAATGCATTATTTAAAGACCGATAAAGACTTTGTACATGACTTGTAAATGTATACCTGGCTTATTTCTCAATTACAGCACAGTCAATTATTTTTTTTGGTCTGATTTAGTAAGGAGTTAAAAAAATGAATGGCTTGATTAAAATTGATAAAAGAATATCAATTATTATGAAGGCTGTATGACATTATTCACATTACAATACTTAAGTCTAACCAAAAAATGAATAGTCCTACATAATAAATATTAGATTTGGTTGGAGAAATATGAATGATGAGTTAAATTAGACAAAGAGGCAGATATTTGATTCAATAGATATTCAATAGCCAGAATACCAATCTTTAATTTATTTAACCAATATCAAAACAGAAAATGAATGAACGGCTATGCTAACGAATTACATTGCACAGTGGACTTATAAATTCAGAAAAAAAACATTTTAAAAGAGAAACATACCTGCATGTGTTTACTCCTGACAAAAGCGCTCACACAAAGGCCTTTTAAGCCCCGCGGGACCTATATAGGTCCTTTTTTAAAATTTTAATTAAACTGTGTAAAACATTACAATAATCATGAACAAATATATTGATGCTACACATCAAATTAAACAAGAGAACCTGGGCTACAATAATTAGTCAGCCATTTCAACACAACTCAAACACCAACTAAAATAATAAAAAATAAAAAATAGTTATAATTTTGTCACGAGTCAGCCCACTTTGCATGTTTCCGGAACTAGCATCCCGTAGCTTGGTGCTATCAGAAAAAGACAAATAGCAAAAAGCAAGACAATTCCACACAGATTCCAAATCTACTCACCAAATCCCTCTGCTGCAAAGCATCACTGAGATATGAACCAAAGAACACAGCAACATAAATCGCTGAGTCAGCAAATTTTGAAAAAAAATTGAGAAAATAGCAAATATAAGAATAAATGCATTTCCCTCAGTAAATCCCCACTAATACAAGTTTATTGAACATCATAAGTCATATACAAGTGAAATATAAGGTTTGCTACATGAAAAAATTCAAATGTCACAGATGCGCGAAAATATGGGGCTTAAATTTGGGGCTTAAAAGGTTAAAAGAGAAACATACCTGCATGCGTTTACTCCTGACAAAAGCGCTCACACAAAGGTAAACTCCCGCTTGTGGCCAAATGGGTCAATAACACTCATCTTCAATATGTGCAGAAATACTGGGTTCAGGAGGAAACCTTGCAAATGAAAACCACATGATGGAAATGCTACTTCTACGGAGTACAACATTGACTACTGACATCCTTAAGCTATGCATCTGGGCATCTCACCAGATGCCACAAATAGTTTGGTAGAGGTGCCGATGCCACAATTAAGTTGTGGCAAATCCGCAAAGTTGTGGCAAGCTGCCACAAAAACTAGTGGCAACTAGAGGTGCCACAGGAAGTGCCTATACGAGGTGCCGGTGCCACGATTTGAGCTTGCTCCTACTGCTGCACTGACCTTTCCGTATTCAAATCTCAAATCAAAACCCACCTCTTCAGAAATTATTGTAAGGTGTGATTGTGTGCTCTATGTTCTTATTGTTTTTATTTGTATGTATTTGTTTTCATTGTATAGCTTTTATGATGATTTAAAAATAAAATTGTAAAGTGTCTTTACTATGAAAAGCGCTATATAAATCAAATGCATTATTATTATTATTATTATTATTATTATTATTATTATTATTATACTGCTCCCAACAGCAACAGCAGCAGTCAGTTCTATCAGACCTGGAGAGTATTTCTCCATGTATAGAAGAAAGACGCTGCAGGCTTCATTCAAAGGAAGGGATGTGTTTGAGAGTCCGGCTTCTCAGAGTCACAAACTGGTTATTTCTGACCCTGAAGTGATCACAGCAGCCCTCTTAGCTTTGTTAAACCCAGTTCAACTGTCCAACTGGTACCTGCTTCCTTTATATATTGCGCAGGCCTCATCCAGAGAACCCTCCCCTCAGAAAAAGTCCTGCCTCCACACATTTCACTGTACACTCCTAATAACATGCATTCCTTCCGCCTGATTGGCAGCATAAACTGCACCTTCCTGTCATGTGAGTGGCGACTGTGTAAGTCAAAAGGCTAGAAATTAAAGGCACGCCACGTACGCTCACACTCACACTCACACACACACACACACACACACACACACACACACACACACACACACACACACACTTCCCCTGTCTCCCCCAGTGCTACCAAAAGAAGGAACAGTTTGATTAAATAGTAGATGCGTGTTAAGGAGGGGTGCTCATGCGGCCTGCCAGTCACAGGGATAAGTAGATGTCCTTGCAGGCCGTAATGATGATAATTAGACCCGTAGCTGGTCGTGTCGAATATGATGACGAGGAGAGCTGTTATTAACCTTTCTGGTGGGTCTCTGTGCTTTTCCTCTCTGTCCTCGTCGGCTTCTTTTGAAGGACTACAACTAGGGGAGCAGATGTGGGCCAAAATCCACTTGCAGGTCTAGAATTTGGATAATGATTTCTAGATTTACTCTTAAAAAATAAATAAAAATAAACTCTGAGGTGAGCATGTCATGCAAGACTCTTGGTTTTTCCTACTTTGTGAGTTGCTCTGTTTTTTGTTTGAAGCCAGCATGTCATGTGTGAAAGCATACTGTGTTTTTGGTGGTTTCACACTCTTACCCCCCTCAAACTTCTCACTCCAACCCTCCTGTGGTTTACGTTTGACAGGCTTCAACCATGCTCGACTCTCACACACTCTCAACCACGCAGTTGCCTCTTTAATTGTCTGCTATTATCCCTCGTGCATATCCATCCGAGATGCCCTTCCTCCCTCTCCTCCTCCCCTCTTCGCCGGAGAAGCTTCTCGCCACGCATTGGATGTGGCGGTGCCCCTGTGTGTGCCGGGGAAATAAAGGGGGGGACCCTCTCAAGTGTGTTTGTTGTCACCGTGGTGCAAATTAACTCAAAAAAGAAGAGGCTCTCCGGGTCTGTCTGTTGCCTTCCTGGCTTCCTTTCCGCCCCCGCGCTCCCTCTCTCTTCAGAACGCTGACCAGAGGAGTTTAACAAGGGTGGCGAGGCGAGGGGGCAACCGAGGAGTGGGTGGCGTTCCTCTTCAAGCTGTTGGGCAACACGGGCCTCTTGTGCCCCACACACCCCCAGCTTTATGCGCCAGCTAATCAACCTTCAACGCTAATGTGGCTCTGGAGAGTGGAAACAGAAGTTCTGAGCATTGAACATGAGAGGAAACAGTTGGAAAGAGAATAATAATCACCGCATAATAATAATGATGATTAAAACTTCTCAGCCTTTTCACACTGAAGTATGGAGTCTAGCGCTCCATTGTCATGATGGTTCCAGTCTGAACTGTGTGTAGAGGTAAACGTGGAGATGGATGCTGTTTTTCAGCCCCTGCTGAGGGTCCTGCAGGTCCTGGATTTGGGTGAGAACCTCCTGGGGAACGAGGGCATGCAGGTGATCAGGGAGCCTCTGATGGCGAACTGCTCGCTGCTGCAGCTCGGCCTGGCTCAGGCCAACATCACGTGTGAAGGTACAAGCATACATGTGCGGCAAGGCTTTGCCATGCAGCAACATGGTTGTGATGCTATTTGAAGGAGACACAAAGTACAGATCGGGTCCATTATGATATATGATGCAATACTATATTTTTTAGGAATAATCATGTTAAATGTGGTTCACGACTTTGGGTTCATATCCTGCAGAGTTTTGAATAGGAATAGAAAGGCAACCAACAAATCATTATTTTAATTATGAAATGAACTACCTATTTTTTTGCTTTGTCTGTTACCTTTATTTGACAAGAAATCCCATTAGGATTTTATTTTTAAACCTGGGAACTGGACCTGATTTTGTTACTTATTTTTATAATATGTTATTACAAAAATATATAAAAACATTGGCAAATGGCCGCTGCAATGTCCCAGACCCAAAGCTAACGTTTTTAGAAAGCTTGCTTTGTCCAACCAAACCAAACTCAAAGGTATTGAGTGTTAGGTAGGTTCTTTTTGGTTGCTAGCCAAGAGAGTTCTCCAAGATCAAACTAGTCTTGCCAGCTACTACGCCAGCCAACTCTAACATGACCACGTTTTCTCTGGTGAAGGTGCTGTGGCGCTAGCAGAGTTCCTGGCAGAGAGTCGTCAGATTCAGCAGCTGGACCTCCGTCAGAATGAAGTGAAGGTCGGAGGCCTGATGGCCTTGTGTCTGGCCCTGAGGATCAACCGGTCTCTTGGTAGCCTGGATTTGGACCACACACCTCCACAGGAGCCGGTAGGTGCAGCTATCATTGTTGGTGACACATCTGAATCCTCTGGCACGCCGGTCGCAATGATGCAGACCGAGCGGAACTGTTGGGTAGTTCCTGGTCTTACATGCTCTACTCTACCACAGTCTGCGTGTTTCCATAGAGGTGAGCTGGGTAATTGCCCAGCACTTTGGGAAGGGTGGCGAAATGTGGGCCAACTATTTATGAGCAAAATCACATCAGGGCCACTGCTGTTCTGGAGCTTCCCATCATGTCACACGTCTTTATTCGTTCGCCAAGTAGTCAGGGACTGGAAACTGTTTGGAAAAGGACCGGCCTTAAACAAACACTCGATAGCGGATTGAATGAGTCATCTGTCAATCCAACTCTTTTTGAACGATTGTTTTGGTCATGAATATTTTAAAACAGAATGCAAGTATTACACAGTTTTTTCTGGGATTTTAAATGTACGGTTCCGCGAATAAAGGCATCAACAATCACGTTGTGCGGATATTATAGTGTATTAGTATATTATAGTGGACAACCCAGTAGTCTGAACCAAGACGGAAAACTGTCTTCCTCACCTTTCACAATAAAAGCCCTAGTCCAATACAATGCGTAACTGTGCACTGAGAGCATTTCTCGAAAAAGAAAACTTGCGTTGAGTTACACAACTCTTAACCTCAGACAGACTGCCGGACGGGTCAACAGGATCCTGATAGTTGGTCCTCTGCCTGCTCAATCAACGCCAACCTGAGCCGGTATAATCAGTTTGAAATAGTATTTAGCGTTGTGGGGTTGTTCATTCGTCACGTCCCTGGATTGTAAAGGCCTTTACCTGAGGCATGATGAGATGATATCTCGCGGTATCACAAGAATACAGCTGCTGTGCAAAGTAATGAACTTCTCATTTCAACTTTTGAACCAGCACGGAGGGGAAGTCCTTGAATTGCTCAGAAAAATGGAAATGGAAACATCTATGACATCCACAACAACTCCATCTCCTGCATGTGATACTAACTCCTAATTAGACCTGGTGGTGAGATTAAAGGCATACAGCCATGACCTGGTGTTGTGAGGAGTGGTTGGACTCCACCCTGCCTGCTCTGAGCAGCACGGGCTCCCGGAGGTGCTCTGCTAGTAGAATGCACTGTGTGTCTCAGCTCTGCAGACATTCAAATGACTGTCGGGGCTTTCATTTAAATGTCCCGTCCTAATTTAGAATGAAGGGGTACTGGTGACTGAGGATTACTTATCCTTAACGTCTTGTCTTTTGTGATGTATTCAGACTCACTGTGGCCTCGTTTGTCATTTGGAGACACGAGTAAGTCATTTGTGTCTCAGTTCATCAGTGATTCTTGTTTTTTCCCCTCCCCACCATCCATGGCTGCAGAGGCCTGAGGAAAACGATGCCATAACTTTAATACATACCCCTGCTGGATTCACAAAATAATTACCCACACTTGCCATCTGTTTGTCATGATTTTATCTCTGCTAACTTATTTGCATATTAAAGCATTAATTAAAATCTCCAAGGACCGGAATGCTTACTTTAAAATTAACTCTGAAGGCGATCCGTGCACAGCTTCCAAAGTTGTTTTATTTTTGTTTGCAGTGGTTTTCTGTTTGTCTGCGTGTTGTTTACACGATTAAGTCTGATTTTTATGAAATGTCTCCTCTGGCTAAAGTCAAGCGGCAAGACGCGACAGATTTCGGAGAAGCAGCTTTTAAGAGCCATGACGCTTCTGTGAATGTGTGTCATTAAAGCTGGGACTTCTTCGTCGGCGCCGCCGTCTTCTTCTTCCTCACTTTAGCACACGCACCAAAGCCTCCATATTGGCGGCTCTGTTTTCATGCTCCTCTAAGCCGCCGAGAGACGTGATTAGCATTTCCACCATTGTCGGGAGTTAGTGTGGCTGGATATTTTAAGGGAATGGTAATAAGGGAATTTTTAAGCTCTGTCAGGTTTTGGAGTCACACAGCTGGGATTTGTCTTGGCGTGGCATATCCAGGTGGGAGGAGTGACGATTGTATTAAAAAGCAAATCTTTCCATCAGAAAACAGCGGGTGGCCAGATCAAGTGTTCTCGCTCAGTCACATTCCCCGGGTCGCCGAGGAATACGTGAAAATTCCATTCGTCTGAAGGAAAATAAGTGTGGGTATGAATGTGAGTGAGTGGCGGACGGGTTATGGCAGCACCTTGTGTGTGTTTGACAGAGTCGCTGATGTGGAGTTTGTGTGTTCATACGCTTGCCTTTTGCATGTGTGTGGTTTTACGGCGATGCGGGGGGGCGATTGAAGATGCGCATATTTAAAAGGGGGAAAAAAGAAGGTGGCGAGAGGGGAGGAAATCTGGGTCCTCTTGTCTTTGTTTACAAGAGTCAGATTTTTCATGTCTGTTGCCACGCTGCTCCATTTGATCACTGGCCTGTTTGCTGTTAATTATTAATTATTTACCCATCTAAAATATTCATACACCCTGGCCCTAGTGGAAAGCAGTCTTTTTCTGACGGGCGAGTTCTCTCTGTAGCCACTGCAAGGTGGAGCTGTTTATACATCCTTATCAACCCAGCTCATGCACTACACTTCCCCTGCCCGGTCTTCCTAATCGTGGGTCGGCGAGGCGGCCTCGGCAGCCTGTTTACCTGTTCAATATTTGGCTTCGGATTTAGTCGACGTGAGCGTCCTGTCAGCCGTCCTCCAGCAGAGGAGTTCAGCGATAACGCTGGAGAGCGTCCTCTCCTGAATGTCGCATGTCGGCGAGGTGCAGCTGTTAGAGGCTGTCTCACTGAGGGGTAATTACAGCAGTGTGTGTGTGTGTGTGTGTGTGTGTGTGTGTGTGTGTGTGTGTGTGTGTGTGTGTGTGTGTGTGTGTGTCAGGAAGGAGAGGTAACAGGAAGGAGGTTCAGTAGTTTGTCTCAGTGGTCCAGTGGAGGGGCGACAGCAGCAGTTGTGGGTTTTTGAGAGGAAGCCAAAAGGACAACAGAGTATCTTAACGCTTCAGGGTATTTTTGACTAACTTTACATCCATGTTGTTAAATAAAGCTTCACACTTTGTTTCCACACCTGTGAAATCTGTTGCAAGTTCTACCTTTACAAAGTTTGTATTGTGCCGTTTGGTGTAAATTCAAAGATGTGTTTATTCCTGACACTTCCTCATGATTTATTCTTCATATTTGCATCCGTAAGGGGGTCAGAATGTTAGAAACACCTCTGACTAGAGAGCATCTTGCGATGTGATCACACCAATCGCAACACCATGCAGGGCCAGGGGCGTAAAGCGGGGGCCAACGGGCCCGTCCTCACTTCCCACCCCTCTTCCGGCACCTTGTGGTCGTTCCGGCTGCAGTCGGCGTCTCCGGCTCCACAGGCTGTCATGATGACTCACACACAGACACACACGGCGGAAACAATGGCGGCTGGTAAATGTAATGCCACACCATCACTCACTATGATCTCAATGCTAAAACATTGAGTTAACTATGACTGTAACAAACATCATGATGTTGTAACTCAATGTGCTTGATAAAAGGAGACTTAATGTAGTGTGCATTAGATTGTAGAGGGCACCGGCTGTGTATGACACCTTTCACACTAGAATGAAAGTGATTGACTTTGATGCTGTTCAACACTTTGAAACCGATCTCTGTTGTCATATGGTCACATGGAACAAGAGTCCAGATTACTGAATAAGAGAATGGGCTTTTTTTACTTTTATGAAACTGGTTTTAAAAACAACAACCAGGCATCGTCTGGGAACGGTTGCTCCAAGATGCAGGGCCGGACTGACCCACCACGGGGCCAAAGGGCAGATTTAAGCTGTGGTATCCATCATGTACAGTGTATATGGGAGCATAGAAACCCAAGGGTGAAAATACAGCAAACCTTTTTTTATTTAACCACACTTCTATACCAGACTTCAAAGGCTTCCTTCGACCCCCAAAATGGATGCAGCCCTGTTTAAACATATTGTATTTGTGATCTTTACGTGTTAGTACCTTCCACATTGTGGATATGTAGCCATAATGAAACATGGCCTTAGAAATCAGATGACTGACATCTGTTGATATCCATTAAAAGGAGCTGCGGTGGCTATTCTCTATTTCATCCAACAACCTTGACTGCTCACGCCTCAGAGTATTCTGCTGGCCTGAGATCACACCGCTGTGAATGGGAGTGACACCCGAGAACAGTTACATGTGTTTGTACGCGTCTGTGGAGAGATTGCTGTGGGTAATGCGGCACACAGAGGTGTGCAGAGTCTTATTTTAGGAAGAGCGTGAAACAAAGAGGTCTCTGGGTAGGTTTTTCGGGCACCCTTCCTGTCACGGTCAGTCCCAGTAGGGTGGCTGGGTGACAGCACGGCCTGACCATGCATGTAGTCGGTACTCAGGTTTCAGTTGCATCATGATGACACCGGTGCTCTGGGGACAGAGTACGGAGGCAGACAACAGCAACCAGGCAGAACAAACCTCCCAGCAACGCCTCAGAGGGCAGCGGGGGCAGGGTTCACTGCTACCAGATCATTCTCTCACCTCCTGGAACCTCACCGCACAACACACTCACAGAGTTCAGAGAGCAGAGGAAAGAACTTCCATTTAACCAAGAGAATCACGAGAGAACGTCTCACTTCTGATGACCAAAAGATGTCCTATGTGCTCTTATCGTAATCTAAAACATTAGACAGCATCAGCATCAGACAAATCCAAAAGGTGGTATTGCATGATGTATCTGAAGGGCTGTGCAAAGGACAGGTGTGGTGATGTGCAACCTAACATCAGTATCAGGACCAGTTCAACCAAACTGCAACCTGAGATGCCACCAAGCCAATATAATGGAGGAGGATGGAATTTAATTTGCAGGATAAAAAAAAGAAATCCTTTGAATAAATTAAAAAGTGGCATTAGTTTCCAGAAACACTCCGGATAATCCATGGAGTTTACTGTCAACACTTCCTACAGGGATTACATGCAGGGCCACAGCCAGGATGAAAGGTACTGCGGTCATGAGGCTGAGCAGCTCCCTCTGAGAACAAAAATATTTTTACGATTATTTTAAAATCATTTCTACATTTTATTTATTCAATTAGCTGCAATTTGACACAGTGTCCTTATTGTTCATCAGGTGAAGTCCAGCTGAGTAAATCAAAAATAGATTTCAAGATTCCTTCCCGACCTACAGTATGTACGTGATGTAGCTTAAAGATAGTAACGCCAGACAGTTCCTGCTTCTCTTCAGGTGGCAGGAGGAGTGAAGATGCCATTTGTTGTGTTATGGTCTCAGAATGATGAAGACAAGTAGGGATGGTATCGTTTGGGTTTTTCCTCTAGATACCGGTGCTAAACCGATACTTTTAAAACGATACCGGTGCTAAACCGATACTTTTAAAACGATACCGGTGCTAAACCGATACTTTTAAAACGATACCGGTGCTAAACCGATACTTTTAAAACGATACCGGTGCCTAAACCGATACTTTTAAAACGATACCGGTGCCTAAACGGTGCCTGAACCGATACTTTTTTATTGCCAAGGCAATTTTTTTCTTCAAATTGAACAATATTTTTAACTGTTTAAAGTATACTATAGATATAAATAAATAAGTACATACAAAACACTTGACTTCAAACTCCAGCTTCAAACCTTTTAACTTCAAACTATAAAATATGTATATTTAAAAAAGAACAGACACAAGCATCATGGCCTGATGGGACCGTGTGCAACAGAACTCAAACTGTTGGATCCTAAAACTGCTGCTTTACTGGACTACACGTCATCATTAATATCAACTGGAGAGATTTGTTCCATCAAGCCGAGGACGGACGTTCAAAAGCTCGTGCTCGTGTCTGCAGTGATCTCTGTGTGCGCGCTGTGTGTGTGTGAGCGCGAAAATAGTGCACATAGCTGGCGTGAATGGGAAAAGAAAGCACCTCCCCTTGGGAGGGTGCCCTCACACCCCTCAGGTCTCAAAGTCAGTTTTTACTATCAATTTTGTGCAATGTGCAAACATGCAGAAGATCGAAAGTATGTTTCTCTTCTGTCCAACATATAGAGAATTGTGCAATAGTAGTAATAATAATAATAATAATAAAGGTCTCGGCTGAGCCTCGCATGTTTACAGCATCTGGCTCCGCCCCTGGTCTGGAGCCTTGGGGCCTTTTCATGCTGTGCCAGGGTTGTTATCCAGTGTTCTCCAGATCTGTAAAACCTCAAATTTCCCAGAAAGAATATGGAGGACATGACCTCAGTGTCCCCAATTGCAGCTCTGGCCTCGATTCCATTCTGCGGGGAGGTCTGTGGATTATCCAGAGCAACCAGGAGGCTCGTTTCTGAGAAGGTAAACCACTGTTAATTTTACTAAACATTTCATGTTTCTATGCTTTGAGGCCCAACAACATAATGACATTGACATCTTTTGTATTGAGGCAGAAACCTCCCAACCCTGGCCTGATTAAACTATGTGCATGAATAGCTCACGCTGCCATTGGTGTTTCTGGGTGCTGACCGTTCAGTGGAGAAAAAACATAATACTTCATTTTAATTTCATTTATAACATGTGATCACATCGTTACCTACCTAGCCAGAGGAGCACAATTATAGTGTTTCAGAGAAAGAATACGGTTAGTAAAACAGTTGAATATTTAAATAAAATGTGTGAAAATGTGAATGAAAGCGTCGCGTCAGGTGTTCCAGTCTGCAATCAAGTCAAAGCTACACACTGTGGATACGAGCTGCATCCTGTCACATGACAGAACGTTCAGAACTCTGTTGTGTCTCTTGTTGTGTCTCTTGTTGTGTCTCTTGTTGTGTCTCCTGTTGTGTCTCTTGTTGTGTCCCTTGTTGTGTCTCCTGTTGTGTCTCTTGTTGTGTCTCTTGTTGTGTCTCCTGTTGTGTCTCTTGTTGTGTCTCTTGTTGTGTCTCCTGTTGTGTCTCTTGTTGTGTCTCTTGTTGTGTCTCCTGTTGTGTCTCTTGTTGTGTCTCCTGTTGTGTCTCTTGTTGTGTCCCTTGTTGTGTCTCCTGTTGTGTCTCTTGTTGTGTCTCTTGTTGTGTCTCTTGTTGTGTCTCCTGTTGTGTCTCTTGTTGTGTCTCTTGTTGTGTCTCTTGTTGTGTCTCCTGTTGTGTCTCTTGTTGTGTCTCCTGTTGTGTCTCTTGTTGTGTCTCCTGTTGTGTCTCCTGTTGTGTCTCTTGTTGTGTCTCTTGTTGTGTCTCCTGTTGTGTCTCTTGTTGTGTCTCTTGTTGTGTCTCCTGTTGTGTCTCTTGTTGTGTCTCCTGTTGTGTCTCTTGTTGTGTCCCTTGTTGTGTCTCCTGTTGTGTCTCTTGTTGTGTCTCTTGTTGTGTCTCTTGTTGTGTCTCTTGTTGTGTCTCTTGTTGTGTCTCTTGTTGTGTCTCTTGTTGTGTCTCTTGTTGTGTCTCCTGTTGTGTCTCTTGTTGTGTCTCTTGTTGTGTCTCCTGTTGTGTCTCTTGTTGTGTCTCCTGTTGTGTCTCCTGTTGTGTCTCTTGTTGTGTCTCTTGTTGTGTCTCTTGTTGTGTCTCCTGTTGTGTCTCCTGTTGTGTCTCTTGTTGTGTCTCTTGTTGTGTCTCCTGTTGTGTCTCTTGTTGTGTCTCCTGTTGTGTCTCTTGTTGTGTCTCTTGTTGTGTCTCCTGTTGTGTCTCCTGTTGTGTCTCTTGTTGTGTCTCTTGTTGTGTCTCTTGTTGTGTCTCCTGTTGTGTCTCTTGTTGTGTCTCTTGTTGTGTCTCTTGTTGTGTCTCTTGTTGTGTCTCCTGTTGTGTCTCCTGTTGTGTCTCCTGTTGTGTCTCTTGTTGTGTCTCTTGTTGTGTCTCCTGTTGTGTCTCTTGTTGTGTCTCCTGTTGTGTCTCTTGTTGTGTCTCTTGTTGTGTCTCTTGTTGTGTCTCTTGTTGTGTCTCCTGTTGTGTCTCCTGTTGTGTCTCTTGTTGTGTATCCTGTTGTGTCTCTTGTTGTGTCTCCTGTTGTGTCTCTTGTTGTGTCTCTTGTTGTGTCTCTTGTTGTGTCTCTTGTTGTGTCTCCTGTTGTGTCTCCTGTTGTGTCTCTTGTTGTGTCTCCTGTTGTGTCTCCTGTTGTGTCTCTTGTTGTGTCTCCTGTTGTGTCTCTTGTTGTGTCTCTTGTTGTGTCTCCTGTTGTGTCTCTTGTTGTGTCTCCTGTTGTGTCTCTTGTTGTGTCTCCTGTTGTGTCTCCTGTTGTGTCTCTTGTTGTGTCTCTTGTTGTGTCTCCTGTTGTGTCTCTTGTTGTGTCTCCTGTTGTGTCTCTTGTTGTGTCTCTTGTTGTGTCTCCTGTTGTGTCTCCTGTTGTGTCTCTTGTTGTGTCTCTTGTTGTGTCTCTTGTTGTGTCTCCTGTTGTGTCTCTTGTTGTGTCTCTTGTTGTGTTTCTTGTTGTGTCTCTTGTTGTGTCTCTTGTTGTGTCTCCTGTTGTGTCTCTTGTTGTGTCCCTTGTTGTGTCTCTTGTTGTGTTTCTTGTTGTGTCTCTTGTTGTGTCCCTTGTTGTGTCTCTTGTTGTGTCTCCTGTTGTGTCTCTTGTTGTGTCTCCTGTTGTGTCTCTTGTTGTGTCTCCTGTTGTGTCTCTTGTTGTGTCTCTTGTTGTGTCTCTTGTTGTGTCTCCTGTTGTGTCTCTTGTTGTGTCTCCTGTTGTGTCTCTTGTTGTGTCCCTTGTTGTGTCTCCTGTTGTGTCTCTTGTTGTGTCTCTTGTTGTGTCTCCTGTTGTGTCTCTTGTTGTGTCTCTTGTTGTGTCCCTCTCTAAAATGCAAGATTACTTGTGCAGCGAGTCGACTTTTCCTCCTGATGCCTCTGAAAGGGACAAAGCTGGATGAGTTGCTCCACCAGATGAGGGGGGGCATGGCTGCTCAGGGGGAGTTGATGGTGTGTGTGTGTGGGGGGGGCAATCCCCTGTCTCTCTGCAAACACAACAACAACAGCAGCAGCAACACACTCCTCGCTGCACTCCTGATGTATTTTCAGGCAAAAACAGGCATATTTGCCAGCTGTGTAATTTACTGCGGCTCTCATTTGCATATTAAAGCCTTAATTAGCCCCTCTGAGCGTGTGTGTGCGCCTGTGTGTGTGTGTGTGTGGGGGGGGGGGGGGGGGGTGGTGTAATCACTTGGACGTGTAGTCAGGGGAAGGGGGGATCAGCATTTGGGGTCTGGGTTGGGGCCGGAGGGGAGCGGATTCACTTCCCGCCCCGGTTCCCCCTGTGGACCGGCTGGTTCTGATGCGGAGCGAGGTGGAGCTCTTTGATGAATAACACTCGACATGTCTCCCTGTCATATTTAATCACTCCCACTCTTCCAAACCAAGAGGTGTGACCTGCTCCATCACGGGGAGAGGGGATGTGTGTTGTATCCTCTCAGTGAGCTGAGGTGGTGGAGAGCAGGTGGGAACAAGGAAACACTCTTTTTAAAGAGCGCATTGGCAAACTGTAACACAACTTTTAGCACACAGTGTTCACAAGTGTTGATTGGAAATCTCTTGAGACAAGATTGTCCCTCAGTTGTCCCATAGCTTCAAAGTCAACAGGATGTGTTTTGCACACTGTAACATATACATTTTGTATCTGCTTGTTCCAACAGTTCACTAAATATGATCCACTACCTAGTAATTAATTTATCAGGACCAGAAGCTGCTCCATCACATCAAATGACAAATTCTAGATGTTTTGTGCTGCACTTTGTTTACTACATGATCTGACTCTTGATTTGAAAATAATTCAAAATACGGTTTTGTTTGTTTGAATTATACATTAAGGAGTAATACTTCAACATTTTGGGAAATATACTGAATTGGCTTTTTTTCTGCTTGATATATCAAAGCTAAAGCCAGATAGTGGTTAGCCTAGCTTAGCATTAAAACTGGAAACAAATGAAAAGATACACAGTACCTACATAGCGCCTCTTAAGTTCACAAAATAACACTTTATACTGTGTCTCATTTGTTTAAAATGTTAAAACAATAGTTGTTTTTACTGTAGCGGAGCACACAATAGGATAGTTTATGCTTCAAAGAGAAAAACCTCCCTTATCCTTACCGCTAGTGCTGTATATATATATATATATATATATATATATATATATATATATATATATATATATATATATATATATATATATAATATATATGTATATATATAACATTATTAATGTATACATATCCCCAGTATACTCCATGTTTACAATATTGGCGTACCTTGCATAACTACATGAACCCTTATGACACAATACAATTCTGTACATTTATGGTCATTACATTTTACTCTGATGACTTCACTGAATGGGACCAGCAGGGTTGCAGAGTCCGGACAGTAGCTGCTGGTAGCCAGCCTCAGGCAGACTTCCAAATGGTCTTCAGTCATGGTGGAACGGTGTTTAGACTTAATATTTTTCATGTGGGAAAAGGCTGACTCTCGGGCTTATTTTCATAATCGACTAATCTATCGACTATTTTTTCGATTAATCGACTAAGTGCAAAATTTACTCAAGAATAACTGGTCTGCAAGTGACATTCAAAGTAAAACAAATAGTCCATCCTACCCAATAATTAAAGTGCAAGGGTTTAAAAGTAAATCAAAATGACTCATTACAGTCCCACGTCTTGCTGCTCCCTCAGAGGAACACACAATTTACACACGTTTTAAATTGTAATGCAGAAACGTGAGCATATTGACATGCTCTTAGTTGGTTGTATTCTGCATGTTTAACAACATGGAATAACTCCTGTATCTCCGGACAGAGCTCTATAAGCGTCTCACATCAGTGTGCAGCAGGAAGTCAGAGTGGCTGCAGTCCTTCTTGATGCGCACGGAACAGCCGTCTTTGAAGAGCTCTCGCTCAAATAGACGATCTTCGTTGCCACATCCATGATCTCTTTCCTATTTAGCGTTGTAGTGCAGAATGCTTGTTGGTGTGTTATGCGGTGGTAATTAAAGAAGTCGGGGAAAACATCGTCTTGCGTGCACTTTTTTTTAAATGGCATGCAATCTACCCACACTACCTCCGCGATCTACCGGTCAATCGCGATCGACGTATTGGTATTGGGCACCCCTGCTGTAGGCCTACACCAAATCTACACTTTCAGTGGTAAAACTAAGTTCCTTTATCAGAACTTTATTCACTTAGCAGCTTTGTAACACAAACAATTTTCAGAAGTCACAAGGTGGTTTATGCAGAGGAGGCTTTTCTCACTGGTCATAGCCCAGTAAGTCCACATTCCCCATTCAGACATGCAAGACGCTCGCTCAAACAACTTGGCATAATGACCAAAATACTGGAAGTTCTGCAATTGATATGGGCCTCCTCTGCATAAGGGGGCATATGTATATAAGCCTCGCATAAGTGGGGGTATCGGATCGCATCGCCTTTCAGCGGGCATGTCCTGAGGCGCCACGCTCAAACAGTCACCCATCAGCAGCTGGCAGCCTCTCATCTGACTACCATGAAGCCCCATGCGTGTCTATCTCTTTCGCTCCCTTCATCCACAAGCCACATCCCTTTCACTTTTGAATGGCGGGCTGACTGCAGAAATTGCCCCTGTCCACCATGCGCGCTGAATATTTAACTATGAATATGAAATATCTTGGCAAGACTTCAACCACCTTCAAGAGTGAGAGCCCCTCCAACTCTCTCAGCATACGCTCACCCTCCCAGTACCCCTCTTTTTTTTTTGCACTCACGGGTCGATCATCCCATCCCTGTATGGAGGGGTGTCAGGAGAGAAAATGGTGAATGATCTTCTCCGGTTGGGCTCCAACGTCACCGATTGAAGGCGAAACTCCTGACACCGAAGCTCTGTGGATGATAAGGTGAGGGCTCTGGTGGAAAGAGGGGACCGACAGAGTGAGGGAAAACATAACGACTGAGGAGTTCTGCTTTGGCGAATTGCCTCCTTTTGCTTTTATCTACATTCAAGGCCCTCCCTACCTCCTCACTGCCAGACAAGTTTCCCCTCTCCTTCACCTCAATCCACAAAGGGGACAGCTGGGCCGATTGCAGATCAATACTGGCCCGCAATGATCAGCACTTAACATGTTCCATCCCAGACTGTCAGTGGGAACCAATTTGTTTATGGAGATTAAATTGAGTTAATGTTTAAAAGTAGGATTTGAAAACTGGGCCTGTATGGGCTCATTGGGTTTGTGTTTCGTCAACCTCCACCTCCCCCTGCTTGGTATGCAAATAAAAGAAGGACCTAAATGGGGGGAAGCAGGTTTGGGCACGTTCAAGGCCACGTTCAAGGCCAGACATCCTCACTTAACGGATCCTTAAGGAGGGAAATGCTTTTATTTGACAGTGGCTGCGCAGTGACTTTCAGGATATTCAAATCGTAATGAATTAGTTTAATGCTAGAATCCTCGAGAATATTCTACTATCTAGCTTTGTCAATCAGAGTCAGAATAAGACACTTCTTTCTTTTTCTTTATGTTTCCCACACCAGTCATGTTGCAAAATGTGACACTCACTAATTCATTGCCATAGCACACACATGGATTTACTAAATAGAACGAAGAAGTAGTAGGTATGCTTGCCCGAATTTGACCAATGTGTAGAATGTTTGCTTTTCTGCAGAGTTGATGCCGGTAAACAGGACAGTGGAATATCCTAAAACACTGTGGACTTATGAATAAAGCAATAGGCACAAGCATCATCCTCTCATACGGACACTTTGAGTCTGTCGACAGCAGAGCTCTGCTACCTGACCCATACCTGAAACAGGTATTGTTGATATGCATAGTCCCCAGAAGATGGACCCTATTGAATTAGGTGACCCTGTGATCTTAAACCCAGCCCCGGCCATACATTCACGTTTCAAGATCCAAGTTTAATTGGCATGAAGTGTCAACATTCCACAATGAATTGCTGACCAAATTCATGGTTAAAAACAGTTTACACTCTGTTGATTCCATTGGTCTGGTCTGCATCGCTGCCCTTTTAAGTCAATTTAGACATTTCTTTGTCCTGAATGTGATGTGTTACAGAATAATAAAATACGGTAAGCCAGACTTATCAGCCAAAATGAAAGCCTCTACACCACCTCTTGTCCTCCAGTCCTGTCTTGCATGTCCCTCATCCTCTATCCTAGCAACATCCTCCACTGTCCCATTGCCCCCCCAAGTCTGGTCCGGGCACCATGGAGGGGAGGTAATTGGATTTGTTGTCACCTCCACTGGCTGGCAGGCCTGGTCTGTCTACTCAGCTTAGTGATGAAGACGTCAGCGTGACAGGGACCCTGGGAGAGGATCAGCTGGTGTCCTGGACGCCACTAATAAAGCTGTGGTCATGCCACGGCCATGCCGCCGCGGCTGCAGCCAGCTGTTACCTCTGCCACCTCTCCTCCAGTGCCAGTGCCCATTCCACGGCTTGGGGAGTGTGAGGGGGTGACATGGTGGATGAAGAGTGGGCAGCCTTATTAAAGCAGATGCCAGTCCCCCCTTCACTCGGTTGGAGAGGTCAGAGAAACACTCCCCAAACAGTCCTCTGTGGTTCCGCGCAATGCTGGCACAAGGCCCCAGTGTCCTGGCATTCCCTGTGACGCACTGTGTCGCTAGGCATCTTATTAAAGCGCTGACAGGAGGCCAGCCAAAGTCAAGGCCTGTAGTTTAGGCTTCACTGCAGTTGTCCCCTGGTTCACCCCATCAGGGATCAATGAGTAATGTCCTCAGTGTCCCGGAAAACACATTGCCTTTAAACACTCTACTCATTAATGCAAAAATAAATTCTAGTTGATCTTCCTACAGATACTTGTACAGTTTTGAGTGGCTTGGATAGAGAGATGGGACATGTTTTCCCTTTGGTAGCTTGGCAAAATAAGTTACAATGGAAAATAGAATCAATTTGAAGTGCAAAATAGAAAGTAATCAAGATACATGTCAGTGTGTGTGCATAGCAGTTTGAATTTAATATTCTCACAGTATGTGTCATATTAAAAAAAGAGTGTGGAGGATATGAGGCTGACCTGGCACCTGTGCGGTACAGGGTGTGCACTGATGATGTGAGAACAGTGATGGCTGTAGTTACGACAGTGAGAGGCAGTGATGACAGTGGTGATAATGTGATTGTAATAATGCTGTGGGGGCAACGGCAGCATGCCAGGATCCAGGCTGTGAGACAGTGACTGGAAGCATGATCGCATGGTGCTGATGACACTGGGATTTCTTTAAATTGAATCTGTTTTACATTTTCTACAAAAAAACACGTTCTTTGGACTGCCACAAATCACGCTCCAAATAGTATTTGTTTTATGTGTGTCCAAAGCTGAGCTTCTTTATGTACCTTCAGAGGCTTTCTGCGTGAACATCAGGCCATATGAGAGGTGATGCGTTCACTTACTGTTGTAGCTTCGTAGTGTCTTTGAGTTGTGATGCGTTCACTTACTGTTGTAGCTTCGTACTGAAGTGTCTTTGAGTTGTGATGCTTTCACTTACTTTGCAGTAATGCAATTTGCAGTTGATGAAACATTTGGATAAACCATTGCTTGTACTCCCAGATCCAAAAAGTGAGCTGCCTTGCAAGTCGTTCCCAGTCTATCTAATCATTAATTTCTCTACAGTCGGTTCTACCAGAAAACACGTGAATTATCGATGCTTTGATGAAAAGAAAACACAAAAGAAATCCAACCCTTGAAACCTAAATGGCCAATATAGAAATGATCTAAATCTATATGAAACCAGATGAGCGCTGCATGTGCCCTTAAGGAAACAAAAGTGCAGAGTAGTCCGTCATTATTTATTTATTTGCTGCATGTATTACTTTTGTCTCTGCACTATGAATTTAAATGTGATTAATAAGAAGGAGATATTTTAGTGGATTTCACTTTTCATAAAGCTAAGGAAAGGCTGCTGTCCATTTCATGTTCCAGCTGCTTTATTAGATGCTACTGCCTTCGGTCAGTGTCCCCGTTAGCTGCCCGCTGTAGACAGCTGGCTCCCTGAAAACCACCGAAGGTAGCGGGACCATGCTCGACACCCGACTTGGGCAGAGGGGACGCGAGCAGTAGCAGCAGCAGCAGCAGTGCTAGCTAGCAGCAGCGCTAGCTTGCTACAGCGGGGGACACTGACCGGAGGTTGGAGCGGCTTGTAGCCCGACTTTTACGGTAGTAATATTATGAACAAATTAGATAATCAGCCTCTCCATTGTAGTTATGTTTTGAGCCACTTCACATTTCCAGGATAACAATGCTCAACATCTCTTTATATCTGATTTCAGCAACATCAGGATTAAGTTGAACCGCCTCTCACAGCAGTCTGTCCACTCCAACTGACTGCTGTTCAACAACAGAGACCATGATGCAATATAGCAATGCAATATCATTTCAATGGAACAGTATTAAATATCTAGAAATACTAGAGTTGGAAAACATCTACTTTATGTTAACATTGTGTCAAAGACACACTACACTAAGACACACTACTTTGGATTATATGAACGATGGTCAGAACAAGGTCCCAAGGGGAGCAAGGGGCGTCGTATATCAAGCGCCGTTTTTGAAAGTTGGGAGGTATAATAACTAATATAACAAGTGCCACTGAGGGCTAGAGGGCTAGAGGGGTCAAACAAACACAGGACTTTCACCCAGGAGACGGCTATTCAGGTCCCTCGTGACCCAAACGTAAACGGTGACTCTGCGCTTGTTAGATATCATTGTTGTGCTTTTTATGTAACGTTACATAAGACAGTCTGCTATGGCCAATTGTTATTTATTCATTATAGTTACGTTGTTGTGTTACTATTTTAACACAAACCATAATCTTTTTTCTAACCTTAACCAGGTCACTTTGTTGCCTAAACCTAACCAATCGTTTCACAACGTTAACCATGTGGAATTGTGTGTTTGTGTGTTTGTGTAAGCGTGCTACGAGGCTGTTATGAAAGGTATTTATGAAACCTATTTTTGGTTCAGATATTTAAAATGTCAACGTATACAGTTGTTTGCAGAAGCAGTCAATGCCAGCATCTCTTCCTAGGGACTGGGTTTTGAACCACTATGCCAACGTAACTTGTGTTTGAATTTAACATTTAGTGTGACCTTATGAATAGTAACAATAATATATGCATTTAATGCACCATCTAATTTATTAATGAGCTTTACACTGAAGTAGTGTACGACATCACATGCACAACAGTTACGGGGAACTCCACATTCCCTGGACACTGGACAAGTGACAGAAAGATCACAAGAAGCAGACATCAGCCTTCAGGTAGCAGCAGACCAGCTCCCCTCAGGTCAAAGGTCAAAGGTCATTCACCTGGAGTCAGTGGTCAAGGACTTTCCCCTCAGAGGGCTTTACAATGTGTACAACACACAATATCCTCTTTGCTTGGACTCTCATGAGAAGGAAAAAGTCCCCCAAAACAGCCTCAAACTGGGGTAATAAAAAAAAGGATTTTTCTTTTTTTATACAAAACACAAAATAACACACGGCTCTATTTAAAGGCTCCTTCTACCAGTCAGCGTGAGAACAGATCGCGACAGATGGCTTGGCGGTTATTAACGGTGATTAAGATGCTCTCTGACAGATGACCTGGCATGACGAAGGTGTGTGTGACCTATATTGCATCCGCGCGCAGACACACACACACCAACACGGTGACCTCGGAGAACATGTCGGGCCGGCTGCTGTCACCTGGAACACTTCCGTACATATGGCCGCTCGGCGACTGGCCCGCTCTCCTTCATCTGCATTTCCAATGCGTTGGTCTACAAACACTCTCCTATGTAATGCACTACATATGAGCTGCTCGTACACATGTATGAAAACTATCTGCATATATTTACTAATGAGTATTTCAGATAATTGCTGTGTGCTGATGAATAACAGCTGCTGTCAGCTGATGATACAGATTCCTCACTTGTCATCTCCTCTGGTTCTGTCCAAACAGGACAAACACACAAAAGTCCTCTGAAAAGACAACCTTTCATTCCCTCCTTCCGTATTGCAGTTTTAGCGCGGAAGTAAATGCCACGGTGAACGGGATACGGGGGGTGGTGATCTGTTTAGCGTGAGAAGTCTGACTTTTAAAACAGTCTGTAACTCAGCCGCCCTCAGAGACAACACAGACACAAAAGTAATGGCGAGACCGTCGGCAGGGTTTCGTCCTCAGGGAGTCCATTTGGGAAATGTCACAGACTCGGAGGCTTTTTACCAAGCCCTGGATTACATATTCACCTGTAAAGACACAATCTGAAGAGCGGACAGAAACCCAAACAGCTTGAGGAATGCCGGTAAAGGGACTTGCCATAGGGTCGAGTCTGGGACATCCTCCAATGAGCTTTGGAAAAAAAAAGAACGGAAGCAAAAAAACAAGTGCATTTCATTTTGTCTGAGTGGTTTGAAGTTAAATGTTTTTTAATGGAAGTAATGGCAGAAGAATCCCGACCAACTCTCTCTGTGAGGCTCCTGGCAGCGCGGCCTTAATGTTTATCATCTCAGCACGGAGAAGGGAACGTCCACCTCTCGTCAGGTTCTGCTGTGCAATTCATGTGTGTGTGTGTGTGTGTGTGTGTGTGTTTAAGGACTCAAGGACTCCAGTTCTTTGTGTGCTTTCCCTCCAGACCCTCTTCTGTTTCCTCTCGTCCACATAACAATATATTTATGAATCTGATTCACAAAGCCTTCAATCACGATGAGATTTGATTTTCAACTGGGACTCGCGCTGCCGTCCTCATGTAATCACACCACCTCTAAAATTAGCCTTGTGTTCTGTCTGGACACAAAATCCGCTAATTAGCCACAAACAGACAGTCTGGTCTGTGGGCTGACGGCCTGTAATTAGTTCTGCTGGTTATTTGGTCCCGAACCAAAGTACTGGAACAATGTTGACCTGATCACCAGGTGGGTGGTTACCTCACGAAAGTATTCTTCCACATTCCAAGAGTTAGATTTAAATAAAGAAACTGAGAGAAAACATCAACAACATCCAGTTAAAAAAAAGGAAACAGGAAAAGAATAAATCTCCTGCAGCACAAGGATCAAACAGAGTCGTACCTGTGCGGAGTTAGGGAGGGAAAAGTTAACAGTGTGAAGATCAATTAGGC
Organism: Taurulus bubalis; assembly: GCF_910589615.1. Classification (NCBI taxonomy): domain Eukaryota; kingdom Metazoa; phylum Chordata; class Actinopteri; order Perciformes; family Cottidae; genus Taurulus; species Taurulus bubalis. Next base: position 47,438,544 of record NC_136589.1, on the reverse strand, counting down.
AGAAGCAAAGTGGCGCTGGCTTGGGAGAGCATGGCCGGGGGTCTCTGCGGTGGTCTCTCCAGATAATCAGCAGCCCAGGGCCCTCGGTAATCACACGGAGGAGCGTGAGCGTTCACACACCGCTGCTAAAGAGAGGGATTAGAACGTCACACAGCCGGATAAACACAGGGCAGGATGGAGCGCAGATGCTAGTGTGTGTCTGTAGCTCGGGCAGTTAAGGTCAGAGAGCAGCGGCGTCCTGCTGGAGCACTTATATCCTTTATGAAGAGATAGCTGCTCTGATTACAAAGACTGAAATGAGCACTGCCGTGCAGTGCTAAACAATATTAGTAGAGGTGATGCATGATTGTGAAATTCCTGTTGAAACAGATAACTGAGTATCATCAGACACATATTGATCAGCCTATTCAGCAAGTAGGACTGAGGCAAGATGGCCAACCAGCACTGGACCACTGCCTCCAGACCACAGACCAGAGGTCCTCATGGGTCCTTTTTATACAAGAACAAACCTGGGCCACAGGCCGCATCCACATAGTGTTCAGTCTGACCTGTATCGCTGCAGGTCAGTATGAATACAGGTGTATTTTTTAGGCAGGACAAATATCAGGTGCTGCTATTCTTTATTTGACTTCTTGTGTGTGTGTCAGCTCAGGTTGACCGCATTTGGGATGATTCTGGTCTATTTGTACTGGTTATGATTGTATTTGGATCCCAGTCTGGATTGGATCTCTTTTGAGGAAAATATTAATAATTTGCTCGCGTCAGGTTTGAGGAGGTTTTTCCAGAAGTCAGTTTCAAATCTGGTCCACATGACGAAATGCCCACATCCCACGGAGGCCCCAAAGTCCCAGGTCTACTGTGTTTATGGGTTGTAATTGAATCAAGTGCAAATGTGTTTGTGAATACGCACCATGAATTATAATATCGGCTGAAATTAAGAAGAGCCTTGAACCAGATCCTCCATAATTACCTTGTGATGTGTCAAAGATATCTTTAGCTTATTCAAATACAAATCATTGAATTGGTTCAAATGGATATGACTGCTGTTATTCTATATATTTTATATCGTCAACAAATCCTTCTTTATGACATTCACAAATATTTCTGGAAAGCACTCAGTAATTTCCTAAAACAGCTGCTCACTGTATTTTAATCAAACAAACAGGAAGGGGACTGTTCCTCCCAACAGCCAAATGAAAGCATTAGAAATGGAATTGGGTTCGCTGCCCAGAGCATGTTTCATTTTGAACAATTCTGTATTTCCTGTCATGTCGCACTAAAACAACTATCGTCACTGTGTCATTTAAAGATGAATATTGTTTCGGTAATAAGTCTTGGCTCAGTTGGTCCCGGTCCTGGTCTGGTCCCCGGTGAGCCGGGGTCCCCGAGGGAAACACAGCTGCCTTAAAAACATGTTCTGATTTCCATTCAAATATCAATATCTGTCAATAACATCAACGTCTCAACACTCTCTGTGCGAGCTCCTCGCCGGCTACAAGCAGTGGATGAATTCAGATGCAAGACTGGTTTAACCTCTTCCCCGAGCATCCGTAGATAAAGTTTATGCAGAAAGCCATCAAGCAAACTGCAGAGCAAAAACAGAGCAATTTAACAAAAGACGAAGCACACACAAAATCTGTCTCTCAGGGTAATAAAAAGCCTGTCGATCTGCTTCTTCCCATACAAAATGTACTCCAATACACTGGCAGTGTGTGTGTGTGTGTGTGTGTGTGTGTTTGTGTGTGTGTGTGTGTGTGTGTGTGTGTGTGTTCATGCACACAGGGTCACAGGAATATTTTATGTTTTATTCACGCTCCCTTTCTGGAGCGTCTCATGTTCAGTTTTCATTCCTGTGACTTTTATTTTGACTCTTTCTTTTCTTAATCGTCTCTCTCTCTCTCTCTCTCTCTCTCTCCCGGTGAACCTCAATATAATTATCAAATCATAACGTCCCAAAATATGTTGATGCCGTAATGAACAGAAAGAAGAAGAAAAGAATCAGTCCAACGTGTAGAGAAGTGATAACAATGCATGTGTACGTTGAAGCCTCCCACTCCTCTAACACCAGGCGGCATTTTCATAATTGTCGTAATAAATACTTCAGCACTGAAGTAGTACTGGAATCCCTATTTTTGTATGTTCATAGATAAATAGATCTGTGTGTACTGCATGCCACGCCGAAATTTAAGATATTTTCAGGACATTTACTTCTAAATAAGGTGCACAATTATATAAAAAAAAATAGAAGAAAATTGACAGGGTTCAGATCTTAAAATTGCACTTTTAACCTTATTTATCTTGAATGCTCAACAATGAAATTCAAAAATGTCATTTCGTTGTATTTGTGTTTACATTAATGCGTTTATCTCTTATTTAAAGATCAGCCAGCTGGATTTATTCAAATGGATTTCTTTCTTTGTCTGTTGTACCCTGCATTGTCAAAACTTCACAGTCAAACGCCTTAAATACGACATAGCTTTGTTTCTCACCGATGAACATGAACGCACACACACACACACACACACACACACACACACCTTCAGCGGGCAGATATTTGGTATACAACAGTGACATCTTCAGTCGGAGTGATGGAAGGCTGCAGACGGCGAGCAGAGAGGAGGAAGAGGAGGAACAATAGAGGAGCGTCTCAGAGCGGCTCTGAGTCTGTCGCCGGGTAATTACTGCCGTATACAGGAGGAGAAAAGGGCTCTGTGAATGTGCATTCATTAACATTTACTCAGCGTTATTGGGCTAATAAAGGAGGAAGTGAATCCTCAGTTAGTTGTACAGTAGGAGCTAAGTGAGGTCTGACTGAAACATTTAACACATCACCTCCCCAAGTCTGTTGGAGGGAAATGTAATCTATTGTTCTTAATAACACACATTTCTGACACCAAATGTCTGGACAAGCTTGTTTAACACTGTTTTTTATTTCAGCAACTTTAAAAAAATGTATTATTCCTTTATTAATTTAGCGTCTGAACATATTCACTGGTATGCACACGAATACATATGTCTTTACAATACCTAATATGTAATACATATGCATATGTATTTCTTCAGCCCAACATCTTCCCCGTGCAGGATCCCTGTGTGCTGATCTACCTCACTGGGATGCTCGTGGATAATCATGTCAATCTAAGGACGGCAAAAAAGAGAACAGAACTGCAAAAATAATGAGTCCTTTTAGAGAGTATTGTATTTGTTTTAGAATATTATACTTCCACATGAAGGTCAAAGGTCACGAACAAATGTGTTCTTTGCTCTGTCAGGGAATGGAACCCTGACTTTAATTTAAGTCCCTATTTAGCATTCATGAACCTCTTAGGAAATGGTTTGCTAAGCTCTTTAATGTAGCGGTAAATGATTATTCATCATATCTCCCCGTATTGAACACATTTAGACTTTAAACTTGCCTGAGAACCGTTTGTGGTGAATAAACGTGTTATAACACAGGATGCGTTGATGTGCGTGATCGTATCATAAGCTTCACAGTTATGGAAGCTTCAGGAGGAGTTACAATCAAAAGCTCACTCCTCCTGTTTGTTGTTTTAGTGACTAAAATGAATATGTGACTTTTGCATAATTCGATTTTAAAACTAGTGTTGTAGTTTTTTTGTAGAATGTGAGAATTGTGAGAATTGTGAGAATTGTTCGCGAGCTTGAAGACAGACAGTGCTCTACACAACACGGGCCTCCATTTTATAACGCAAACTGTGCAATTATCCTTGGTGTAAATTAATAGTTTATTTAAGGACTTTTCCACCCTGACAAGAGACGAATTTAGAGAACACGCAAATCGTGAAATTCATTTGAAATGTATCATATGTGAGTCAGTAAATGTTTATGAGCCTGGGAGGAAATCAATAACTTACACCTCCAAATATAAAGCCCTCGCCTCAACAATATGACTTAAAAATAAATAAAAAAAGACACAATACGCCACTCGCATAACACTTGAAACTGGCATCTGAGATGTCATTTACATATATTAGCATATAAAGTAATTGGCACAGATGCCAAGGAAGCAGCCGCAAACAGATTAATTGTCATCGAGCAGTCGTGGTGACATAGTTAAAAATGAGCTCCTTTTAAGGCACCAATTATCAGAGAATTTCCAAAGTAACCTTTTTTCATCAGCGACTCGCTTCCCCACTGTTGTCGTCTCTCTCTCACACACACACACACACACACAGAGTGGAAGACAGACATGTAATATGCATAGTATCAGCATCCTAAATGTATAAATATTGTAAATAGCTGTCTGTCGGCTTTCAAGTTGTGCCTTTGAAATCGGGCCGCTCGCGTCCCGCTCTGAAAACAAGCACATGTGCCTTTGTTTAGCCCGAGACGGAACAAACGGAGGATTCTCACACACACTCATTGTGAGAATGCGTAATGAATTTTCACAGATAGAAATAAGAATGCCTCTGCTGGGGCTTCCATATGCTGCTTTGCTCTTTTTTTCTCCTTTATTTCTGAACACATTTTAATGCTCGGCAAGCCCGGGTTTAGGCTCAGGTATTGTTTAGCTTGTGTGTGTGTGTGTGTGTGTGTGTGTGTGTGTGTGTGTAAATGTTCAAATGGATCCGCCTCATAACCTGAACACGTTTTCCCATTCGACAAAGACCATCTTCCTCCTTCTATGGCGTTATCTCCTGGCTGATTTTTGAAATAAGACTTCACTCAGCACACGCCTCCTCATGTACCAGCCTCAGCCTGACCGTGTTGACAGTGTGTGTGTGTGTGTGTGTGTGTGTGTGTGTGTGTCTCAGCGTTCCGGCCGGTCCTGAGCCCGGGCCAACAGATTGGGGCCGTTGTTCCTTCCCCTCCCTGCTCATAATAATTGGATAGTAGCTGCGTTGTCTTCTACAATGCAGAGCTAACAAATGAGCAGTTTAAGCCGCCGGCACCTCGGAGAGCTTTAAAACGCTCGTTCCCTGCAGCCACGGTGCAGCCATCTTAACTAATGTGGGGACGAGAGAGAGAGAGAGAGAGAGAGAGATCCCATGTGGAGACACCGGGCGAGGAGGGAGGGGCAGAGTCAGAACCCAGATGTGTTGCAGGTGAACGTGGCTCTCTAGAAGAAGCCGCCCTGCGTGCCTCACGCCGTGTGAACATTGGGGAACTCGCTGTCTTCTGCTGCCATCTTGTTGTCTGCAGGCAGCAGCTCTCTGCTGCTCCTTTCCCTGCTTGCTCTTTCCTTCTTGTTCTTCCAACAAAAGTACCACCAAGTGTGATGAACCCTGTCTCCTAAAAAATAAGTTTCCCCAGAACTGAGTACAGTTCAGATGTGTGGATGTGGTCAGAAATGTTCTGAACACATTCATATCAGTTAGTACTTTGAAAACCGGATGTTGGGTCCCGTGACTCCTTCAACCCGTTTGAATATTTTTTATGTCAGATTCTGCTGCAGCCGATGTGACCAGAGAGACAAACATAATCAGGGAGGAGATACGTTTCTGATCAAAGGTAATTGGGAATGCGTTTTAGTTCTGGGGGAACGTAATGTTTAGGAGACAGGGTTGAACCACTTAGCATCAAACCAAGCCCTTCTGGTGTTGTATGAGGTACTGATCCATAACCAGTGTGTTATCTACAGCACCGAAGAAGAAGAAGAAGAAGAAGAAGAAGAAGAAGAAGATTCAAAGAGACTTTCACCCAGAAGACCGCTGTTCCTGTCCCATTTCAAACCAAAAGTCCACATTGACCTTTTTAACTTCACATAAAGGAGACCTACTTTCTCAACATGACTTGGTAGTTTTGTTGTGACACCGAGAGACTATGTAACGACGTGGGAATGAGGACAGGTTGCTGTGTACTTATTTAATAATAGAAAACACCAACACACATCCTTATATATATATATATATATATATATATATATATATATATATATATATATATATACATATATATATTATATATATATATACCAGGCAGTCCAACAGAACCCTTGTCCCACACATGAGCATTTTGACACGACAGAAAATGGAGGAGAACGTGGATAAAGAAGTAATTGTTTGGTTACAAAAAAAAGGAGTTCCCTTGGCATCGGGAAAGTTTGTTTGGAATTTCTGTGTGTGTGTGTGTGTGTGTGTGTGTGTGTGTGTGTGTGTGTGTGTGTGTGTGTGTGTGTGTGTGTGTGTGTGTGTGTGCTCCCATGTGTGTTTATACTCCTTAATGATTTTCTAATTCAGGGCCAGCAGGAACCTGCCTTTATCTCTATTAGT
>NC_136589.1:46599811-46812311 GCF_910589615.1 Taurulus bubalis | reverse complement strand
TTTGCCGGCTGCGTTCAATATGGCCGATGAAACCCATGTGTTCCCCTCAGCCGCTCAGTTCAATGAGACTCCTCCTCCTCCGCTGGCCCATGAAACCCGCCTGGCTCTCCCACCACAAAGTGCCTGTAACCCCAACCACACGTTTAATATCTGCCTCCACACATCAAAGGGCATCACAGAATGTACTTCTTGTCCAGCAGTCGTGTACTTCACACATGAGGTTCAGGAGAGTTAAACACAGTAAAAAAAAAGGCCTCACTCGCTGGGAAACAAGTGGCAGCGATGAGCTGTTTCTATTCCTCTGGAAAGAAAAATCACTTTTTGCTGACCAAGCGCGTTGGGAGCGAGTGCGGTCCAGAAGGACACATAACCCTCACCCTGACCCCGTGGCTGTAACAAAACAAATAATAATAAATCCATTTTATGATGTGTTCAGGTTTGTTTCGGATTGGGCCCAACGCATATAGGTTTGGTGAAAGATCGCATTATGAGTTGAAATAAGTACCTTGATTAAGTCAAAGGGGACCCTTGTCGTCAAGGTTACAGTCCACCGCGGTCGTGGTTAATTTAAAGAAAACAAACAAAAGCAGGAAACGGGCAAAACGAACACTCTTTAATTCTCTCATCATCTGTCTCAGTTGCGAGTCAAACGTCGTCAGAGCAATTAGAAATAGCCGGCGATAAAAACAGGAAGTGTAAGAAGAAGCTTTGCACTCCAGAAACAAAGTGTTCCCACAAATGCAAAGTGTTCCCAAAGTGTACAAATACAAAGTGTTCCCACAAATGCTACATAAAATGGATTTCAAAGGTTTAAACTCGCACTTGAGAGGCACTTTGGAAGCATTCAAGTCCGTCTAGCTTTGGGTTGATTTTCCTAAGAACAGCAGCAAGAGATTTCAGTTGAATACACGGACTATTCAAAGAGCGGGGGGGGGGGGGGGGGGGGGGGGGGGGGCTTCTATTGAGGCCCGTGTCCAGTCATTTTCTACTTAAATGCTTTCAATTCAGTACTAACGTCATGTTGTCAGAGCACAGAAATGCGGGGCCGCTTCTTTCAGGTGTCATCAATCATTCATTATGAGCAGAATCCATCAGCCAATCCTGGTAATTACTGATTACAGGCAGCATCGAGGAAACACACACACACACACACACACACACACACACACTGCTGTCTGACCGTGTGTCATGTCAGGAATCAGAAACACATTTACACATTAGAAGGTTTTGAAACATGCTCTCCGACCCCCCCCCCCCCCCCCCCCCTCTTTCCACAGAGGTGCTACTTAACACACTTTGGAATGATAAGAAATTCAAATCGGCTCTGCAGGCTGTGGCAGGAACATAATGAAACCTAGAATTATTCTATCAAAACAAGCCGACACCGACGCTGCCGGGATGGATTGAACACATTAGAATTTAAACCTCAGCCCTGTCTTTAAAATGTCTTTTACACATCCACATATTGTCATGGCAGGGTGAGAAAAGGGCATTTATGTATCTACATCCATCACCGCCAACATGCATGTTCTAGGGCTGGAAGAAACTCATGACATTTAATCTCTTTACTGCAACAAAGTGCTTTTTTTTCTTCTTGTTTTTAAATCAGTAATTTTTCTTTTACTTTAGTAGGCTCCTGTTTAAGTATTGGGGGAGACCTGGGGCGATTGTAACTCTCAATTCCTCCAATCAGAAACAATGAGTGAGGACACATGCTGCACATGCTCACTCTGTCTGAGTGAAAGGAGCAGAAGATTTCCAACAACAAAATACTGGAATTTATAGTATTTTTCTCCTCCTGTCCACTAATAAGGACTGGTTGTATTAGCATTATTTTACCTCGGCAAAGCTAATAAAAAATGCCTTTGGTAATAGACCCCGGTGTTGTGGTACCTGCCTCTTCCTCTGGTTCTGGAGACATCATCGTCATCCTGAGGGGACTATGAATGCCTGAAGATGATTTCATAGGAATGCATCCAATAGTTGGGGAGACATTTCTCTCAAAACCACAAAGGTCAACCTCACACAGTAGTGGCCTTAAAGGAAAAGTCAGAAGATCCCCAAAGTTAATCCTCTGTGGACCATGAATGTCTGCATCACATTTCATGCAATCCATCTATTTGTTTTTGAGATATCTCAGCCCGGGCCCAAGTAGTCTGACGCTCAATTTATAAAGCATGCCACTTGCGTGGCTAATGAAACCTTGCATGCATATGAATTTGCGTCTGCAAATATTAGATCTGAGCCTAACATACTGTATGAACTCTTTGTTGGTTAGATGTTTCCATCCTGTGTGCAGTGGCTGTAGTGTTTGAGTGCCTTAGCTGGTCTTCGTCTTTTCAAGTGGTTTATAACAATGTAGAAAAGAACACACTCTCCATGTTAAGCTCTGGTCTTTAAAAAAAAAGCTGTTTTGTTTCTGGAGGACTGGCCATCAGAGCCTCGCAGAGCAAATGAAGGAGGAGAGAGGTGACATGATGACATGAAGCAGCTTTGGGGCAGTTGCATTTCAACATGTGTTTCTGCTTCCAGTAGCTCTATGGCCCAGAAGTGGACAGAATCCAGGGCTGGTGGCAATCAGGTCTATCACCTGATCTAGGGTCTGTTCTTATTGCAGAGATGGGCCATATCACTATGCTTGTTCCGAGCTTTGGAAGAAGCATTATCTATTCAAGATATGAAGCTCCAAAGGTGAGTCAGTCTATGTTGAAACGCTACAGCAGAAATAAACATATGGGAAAACGGTTATGATTTATATTGCTCATGAGAACTGTACCGAAGTGAATTTTCTGCTCACTATTTTTATTTTTATTTGCTCAAATCATGTTAATGTTTATTCACAAATAAGGGCGTGGCGGCTTTTGGTGAGGATTGGGGGCTGTCGGAGGCTCGCTTGGTCACGGTTGTGGAGTTGGTGCTTTTTGAGAATTCTTTCTGCAAAAGGTATGTACAATTATTATGGCTTGCTGTGCGGTTATTTTAATAACTGAGAGTCCAAGAAGTCTGTGCTCCAGTTTGTGGTCCAGACACTATTCATATTTTAGTGATATGTTAACACTAGCCACAACTCGAGGCTCCATATAGTCCACAAACCAGTTTGCATCGTCATGATGGCTCCGCCCACTTCTTAAATACAGTCTATGTTAGTGGCCTTTTGGTTCTACAAGTGGGAGAAATGAAAAAAGAATATATGAATGCTATGACACATTGTCATAATTGTTTCAATCGTGTCCATTAAAGGAATTACTATAATTATTTAAAGTGAGAAAAAAAAATCTTATTTGCTTGATTGATTTAAATTATGTAAATGATGGAAATAGAATTTTCTTTTCTTCTTTTTTTAATGAAAGCTTTCTCTTTTATTGCATATTCTTATGAGTCCATCCTATCTCTTTAGCAACATATAAGGAATGACTTCCATCTGCATCTTAACTTCCATCTGAAACCTACATTGTAACTGACTTGTATAGGCCGACGTTTACTAAATTATAGAGCAGCTCGGTTCAAAATAAGCTGGTTTTGAACTTTAGCGTAGCTGCGACAGCCTGCTGAGTCTGGTTCCTCCCTCTCCGCTCCACACGGAGCGGGTCCCTCCGCCGTGAAGCCTCGTCTACCTCCAGAGGCCTGATAAATACCAAGTGTGATGGCACACCCCCAAAACCCAGGGCAGCAGGGGAAGGGGAGCCCAGTGCAGCCCTGAAACAGAACCAGATTGTTGGGATCTGGGAGGTATTACCTAGCCAGCACCTGGCCATAATGGGTCCCACCCCTCTGTGTGTAACTCAATCTAAAAGCTTAACTCTGTCGAGCTACTGGCAGAGGTCCCCCATTAATCCAGTACAGGTGCCAAACAGCCCCTTCTACCCACGGCCGGGGGAAAGACCCTGCAATACCGAAATGTGCAGAGATATTATATATTTATGATAGTTTGCATGTGCCGCCGAAATACAAAAGACACATGAAATAATAAGTGAAGAAAATAGAGCAATCACTTCCAAAACGAGGGATATCAGGCAACACAAACCGCTTAGACTCTTTTCCACAGAAGGATGCAAAGCCTTTAAAAAGCTTGAGGTCTAGCGATGAGACAATGCCCCACTTAAACCTCCTGCTCACTTCTTGCCCCTGGAAATTAAAGCTGATTTTAACAGTGCCACCATTGTGTTTTACAAAAAATTTGACAGAGCGGCTAGAAATCTTTAATATCCACTGATGACAGAAAGGAATTAGCCGCATATTTCGCCCCACACTTTTAATTTTCTTCCTCCTCGTGTAAGCCTGGGCCCTAATCCCATCTTTATGTGGTTGGAGTATTAACCCCCGTCCAAAAACACGGGCACGGGTTGCCAGCCCGCTTCAGGACCCCGTCTGCGCGGCGAGGTGCGTTTACTCAGCGGCCTCAACGTGGCCTTTGTTGGGGCGGCGGCGGGGGAGGGGCAGCGTGGCTGTTATTCAGGAGCCTGAGAATCAATCCAGTATTACAGTTAAGCCATGTAATAATGACCATCATTAGGGGTAACTGGAGCATGGAGATGACCAGGCCCGGCTCATAAACCTGAGGCTAATGCTGCACGTTCCTTGAGACGTTGTCATATACATAATTTAATAATCCTGGAAATACATATCAACATTCCCCCACAGCTGAAGACTGCCAGAGCTTTGCCCTGCAGCGCTCTGGCTCCATGCTCTCCCAGGAGTTTACAAGGTCAACTTCCATACCCCCCCCACTCCTCCTTCCTTTCCAAACGCACACTCTCAGAGAGGAAGTGAGAGGCTTTTACTGCAAGAATCTGAGCAAAATTAAATTACCGAGTTGGTTTTGGGGTAATTTAAATAATCGCTACAATGTATTTTCATCACACGGACACGTTTGTGGTGCCGTGCAGATATTTATTGTCTGGTTTTAGGATGTGGACATTTAGCAGATCATATTAGCGCTACCCGGTCAGCAGAATAAAATGTTTGCATCGTACGTTTCTGCAACCAGATACATTGAATGCTTATAGCAACATTGCTACATACATTTCTACAACAGCTGATGAAAGGCAATGGCAAGCTTGTACCCGCAGTCATAATCCAGTGAGTCAAAATATGATTTGTGTTAATATATAATCATAATATAGGTGTATTACTTTTGGTTTTCCAAGGGACATGAGAAAGCATCCTCATACAAGAGTTCTTGGGATTATTTACGACAGCAACACGAGTCATTTTTCATTTGTTACATGCACAAAGTATTTTCAAAATAAACTCCCCTCTTCACAGGAAACAGTATTAGTTATGTTTAGGCGACAAAACGACTTAGTTAGGTTGAGGAAAAGGTCTTTGTTTGTGCCATTACAGTTGAAGTTTGCAAGTTATTAGTGTGGCCATTAGCGGCCTTTATATACATCCACATCCGTGATTATGTGGATTGCATACAAAATGATTTTGTAGGACATATATTTGTGGATGGGACGAGTCTGGCAGACACCGATCTCACGGATGAAGGTCAGTTTTGTTGTTTGGGAACGTAATTTTTAGGAGACCAGAGTCTCATGGATGGAATTCAGTCGCCACGTCAACCGTTTAAAACACTTCATGCCTGAAATCGACAGAACATTTCATTACAGAGAGCAGATCTCTTGCAATAAACAATGCCTGATAATGCTCTAAAACCCTGATTCAACCTCAAACTGCACCCTCTCAAATTAGACCCTCTCAGCATGTTGTTATTGGCACATAACCGCTCAGATCTCTATCGCAGTGTAACTCAATAAGCATGAGGGCATTCTAGCGATAGCCTCGGACCAATCCACTGGGTTATGTGATGGCTAATGTAATGCTGATTTAATATGCATTTATTGGAAAAACCTGGGAGATGTGCAGATAATACGACTCGGAATAAACAAAGTTCCAAAACACAAGCAGATTTTGCTTTCTTTCTGTGAAGACACACAGAGAGATGTGCAGCGTCTGTAAACCACAGACTTCATAGAAAATGTGAGCCTCACAATCAAATGCTTTAATGCAAAACAGCATGGGCAAATGCAAATGCAAAGGTCCATGCAAACCGGGAGACAACAAGCATTTATGTCTGAAATACATACCTGGAGCTTTAGCTTCACTAATAAGAGGAAGAGAAGCTGCGCCTTTTCTTGAGACGTCTGACAAAATTATGTTTCACGCAAATTAAACTGCATTCTCATGTTCAGAGGGAAACGTATTCAACGTATCTTCATACAAAGGCTTGTTGCGCTTTCTTAAGCCCAGCCACACGTGCTAATGTCCACTTGGTAAATGTGTACAGTCTTTTCAGAATAAAGTTGTGCCTTCACAGGAAGCTATACTTAGCTAGGATTATGTAAATATTGTGAAATACTTGGTTCAGTTTAGACAAAACAATTACTTAGTTAGGTCAAGATGTTAACATTGATATGTTTGACTTGTAACTTAATACGGTAGTTGTGTTGCCTTAACCTATCTTAGTATTTTCCTGTGAAAAGACTGTATTCATGCAACGAGCGTAAATTGACACGGGTCGATGCGTGAAAAATTAACTTTTGATAAGTTATCATAAGAACCGTATGAGGATCTTTATGCTTCCTGAATCATGACTTTGGGCAATACATACAAAAGTATTTCACAGGATATCTACATATTACACCACATTCATTTTAATAGCTATGAAAATACGGTCACAGTTTGTTTAACTTGAAACAAAACACAACAAAAGCGCAACAGAACTTTGTTATCCAGATTTAGAAAAACATTGCTTTGGCTTAAAATGAAGATATTTGTTAGGTCATTTAAGTTATGAATGTAAATTAAATAAGTCAACATTGATTTCTGTATTCACATAGGACACGAACAGTGGTCTTCTGGGTGAAGGTCAGATGTTGGTTTGAACCAAACATCACCCTGACCTCCTCTATGCAGACTATAATTAGAAAAAGATCTGTCATACATCAAAAAAAGTGCTGAGCGCGCCGTTCCATGGGGTGGGCGTGTCCTTCAGGAGGCCAGGCGGCTTTACTGATGAACAGAGGTGGAAAGTAACATCTGCTCAAGTACTGTACTTAAATTTGAGGCACCAGATGTTTTTTTTTAAGTAGAAACGTTTTATGCAATTGTATACTTACTGACCGAATGATATTTCTCAAGCAAATATTATATTTCACCACAATGATCTTGTTCGCACAAGATTAAAAGAAGACTAATCTCTCAGGACTGTGTAAGGGAATCACTTCCACTGGACCCTCACAAAGAAACTCTTCTCTAAAGGATCCACTCAGAGGATTTACTAAACTCTAACAGAGTTATCATCAGAGGAGCCAATGTCTCCACAATGTGGTGCCCACGTATACAATATGAAGCACTGTTTATGTATCCAACATCATATGAAATACTTTACAAGACCTTACGCTAAACGTGACCTTTGACCTATGGATGTTATATATATATATATATATATATATATATATATATATATATATATATATATATATATATATATATAGCATTAAGAAGAGAAGGACTGCATGTAAAAGCTCTGGTAGTTTAACCCCTCCGCTTACTGTATATTTACACCTGCACCAGAATACACATCCACTCAGTCAGAGGGATCAGCCAGGAATTTGACCGGCTAATTGGGTCTTAACTTTCCACAGAGAGAGAGAGAGAGAGAGAGAGAGAGAGAGAGAGAGAGAGAGAGAGAGAGAGAGAGAGAGAGAGAGAGAGAGAGAGTAGTCCCTGGCAGACTTTAGCCTGAGTAAAGAGGAGGGGTGGGGGTTCTGAACTCTATTCGCCTTAATTTCCTCTGCAGCGAAAGAGAAGAAAGATTAATGAAATATCCTCAAATCCATCCTGTTTCATTTCTATTAAATCAGCAGTGAAATGCAAGCGTCCTGCCCAGGTGGAGGAGGGGAACTCTGGGATAAAGTTTCCCCGCGTTCCTAAAGAGACTCGGGCCGCTTTCCTGGTGGTGACCGATGATTTTCCGAAAATTCAATTGTTGCTGAAGTCTGTGTATCAAGTTGCAGACTCAGAGTTATTTAATTATAATGCAACGCATGCTGCAATGTTTGGGACAAGTATTAGACGTATGCCATGTACCAGCCGTTTTCTCTCTTTGACTGTGACTGGCAGTGGCAGAAAAACACAACTTTAGTCTATTTCTCCCCGTTGATAGCAGCTGTTTCCCCAACCAGTACATCCTCTACGTGTGTGTGTGTGTGTGTGTGTGTGTGTGTGGTTCCAGTCCCGATGAGCTGTTTCCACAAAGGGGGCTGCACTAACTAGGTGTAGTGTCAATACAAATGCAAACGGCGACCTCCTCACTGAGTCCATTGAGACACCGAGACGAGCCCATTGGAGCCCGCGGAGCGCCCTAATCCTGTCTCAATTAGAATGGACTAATAAGTAGCTCTGTAATTAATCTGACAATAGAGGAGGCCGGGAACAAACGTCTTAAAGCGCTAAAGCCGTTAGACTGCAGCTGTGTGTGTGTGTGTGTGTGTGTGTGTGTGTGTGTGTGTGTGTGTGTGTGTGTGCTCTAGCCCTGGGGGAAGCTTGAAAGACATTTAAAATAAGGAAATAAAGCTTATTATTTGAATTAACAGTGGATTAAATGATGATGTGTAATATGAGAGCGATCACACAACACTCCACAGTTCCCCTCAGCTCTGCAGACATTTTAAATTTATTTTTGCTTCCAGCTCATTGTTTATGTTTTCAGTCAAATTTCCTGATTTAGTTCAGCCAATGAGGGCTCAGCCTCCATGTCAGCTGCAGGTGAGAGAACAGGAAGCTCACACAGGCAGGAAGAAAGGGGCGGGGCTATAAAGGATGGGCCGAGGTGTTGCAGGTCTTATGATGAGTGTTGGTGGAGAGGGCCTGTTTGAAGGACTGTGTGGTGTGTAGAGGAGCAGCAATGTTCTATTGAAATTGTCGATCTATTATGAACTATTACATGAACACATTATACAATATTTAAATGGAAAGAAAGAAGGAAAACAAACCACTTAAAAAGAGGTTCGTGGAAGGATCGAGTGAGTTCTCCCTTTTTGTTCAAACTATAACTCAAACTGGACGAGCAAACAATGAGAAAGTGAAGCATTTAGTGAATGAGAAGTTGAAATAAAATGCATCAGGGACTTTGCTGCTATTGGTCTTGTAGCAATAATCCTCGTGCTGAGCCGGTTACTTTCATAACTTAATGACTACACCCTGATTCTGCAGCTATCTTTTTTGCAAATATGGATACAAATAAAGAATTCATATCAAAATTCAGTTTGGCTTCTAATTGGTGCTGGAGAGGCGGTAGATCAGTGAGATCAGACTCACTGGGACTCAAAGTCCTCTTCGAGAAGAAGAAATAAACCAAACCTGAGAACAGATTGAGCCTCAGACTTCATGCCTTACATCCTGGTAGACATTATCCTACCAAACATTTTCGTAATTGAGTCAAAATAAAATGTTCTTGTTAGACTTTGAAGAGCCAAGAGGAGGATCACAATCTCCTGGCGAAAGCCACAGCCTCTGCCCACAATGCAATAGAAGAATAAAGGCATGGAGGTTCAGCAAATGGAACACAGAACATCTACACTGCACTTCGATATGGTTTCTGTCGACCAAGCTAGAAGCCAGTGGTGTCAGAATGCCTTTTGTAAAGAAAATATGAATGTGTCTGGATTTGTTTTTATGGATCAGAATACTGCATTGTTCCACTGGTACAAGAGGAGCTGACCACTTCAAGCTGGGACTTTTCTGTTAGAAGCATCTTTTGTTATATTTGTAGAAATTATCTTTACATCTCGACAGCCATCAATAAATCAGTTATTCTGGTGGAGGGGCTTTGGAGGGAGGCCTGGAGGGGCGAGGGGCTTTTTGTGAGACCCTCCCTGCCTGGTAAACAATCATATCTAACTCCTCACCCCCGGTTTCCCTTGGTAGCCCAAGCGGAGATAACCCTGATGACATCATCCAGGTTATTTACCTTGACAAAGCTCCTCCAGAACCACAGAAGACATTATACAATTGTTTCCACACGCTGAATACTAGTTTACTGTCTGATTAGTGAACTGCTGTCACTGGACTTCTGTTGAGATCAGATATGGGAACGTATCTCTTTCATCTGGGACGCTTAGTCCGCATGTGACTCATAACCTGAAGAACAATATTCCTTATGGAAGTCAATGCTGCAAAGAATATTATAAATACACACACATATATATATATATATATATATATATATATATTATTTTATACATATATAAAGAATATATATATATATACATATATATATATATATATATATATATATATATATATATATATATATATATATATATATACTGTATGTATTATTCTTTCCAGCATTGACTTTCATACTTCCATAAGGAATATTGTGCTACGTGCGTGTGTGTGTGTGTGTGTGTGTGTGTGTGTGTGTGTGTGTGTGTGTGTGTGTGTGTGTGTGTGTGTGTGTGTATGACTACACGAAAGAAAATGTTAATATTTTTTTTTATTTCAATTTTTACATTGAATGAGATTGCAATGTTGTCATTTTAATTGTATTGATTTTATGTTTGAGAGAATCCCGTCACTATGAGCATTTTTATTTGAAAAGAGCAAAAATCAAGACAGCGATTATACATATGAATGAGCGTAAATAAACACCGTGGTATGTGACTGCACAGCATAAAATAAATAAGAGAGATATAAAAAATTTAAAAAATATTCAGGCTGAATTGTTGTTGTGTAGCTCTGGTTAGCTGGTCTGAAGGGGGGGTCATGGAGCAAAACACATGTTGACCCCCTCTTCACCCACTTACTCATCACTCAAGCATGTGTGTGTGTGCGTGTGCGTGTGTGTGTGTGCGCGTGTGTGCGCGTGTGTGTGTGTGTGTCTGCGTGTGTGTGTGTGTGCGTGTGCATACACACAGCTGTCGTCAGCAAATTGCCCATCAGGAGAGGAGGTGAGATGAGCGGACGCCGGCACCTTCAGGATGTGTGGCTTTTAAAACCATAAACCTCCTGAGCTGCTGGGCTCAACCTCCGCTCTCTGGGTGTGGACTGACAGTTGCCGTTTTCCAGTCTGACGATGATTGGTTTTCCGTACACACACACACACACACACACACGTCTCTATTACTGTACTTGTGAAGGCCCCAGCTAACGCATATCTTCACCTTGGATGCTTTTCCTTTTCCCCTGATCCCTGTCATGACATTTGGTTCTCATAAGTATAGAAAGCCCAGAGCTGGGTGCACTCACCACCAGCAGCAGCAGCATCAGCCCGGCTCCTCCGCCCCTAAACTCTGCACTCTGTCATTTGGAACAATAATAAACAAGCGCTAAAAACCTGCTGAAATCTATTACAAGGGAACAGTGTGGTTATAAGGCTGCGGAGGGCTTCAACATCAGTGTAATTCCAAGTGCCACGCTGATCCGGGCCAGGCTCGCCACACACACTTATCTGATCCTCACGGGTGGTCCGACCAGCGCCGCCATGTTGCTACACCCCACAGATCTCGATGTCTTCTCCGCTCCGACGCCCTCGACGTGTGGATTCAGAACCGAGCTGCAGGAAGAGGGGGGCGGGGCCGACCGATAACACACTGAACTTGTCAGATTATCTATTTGTTTTTCTAATTGTTTTTGTACTAAGCATTACTCAGGATCCAGTGGAGAAGTACTGAATCCATCTCTCAGATTGATTTCTCTTGATTTAAAGATAACGAATCAGCCATCATGACCCAGCAATGTGTAGCTTATCATTACAGAATATAGAGCTTCTTCTAGAGGTCACTACACACGCTGTGTCCTCAGCTGTGTAGTGACCTGTAGTTGTCCAGGGAAACTGAAGGCTGCATGTTTGCGGCAGAATCCTTCAAGGTTATGACAGAAGTGTTCTTATTTTAGTGTTCCACCTGTTTATTTCACAAAGACATATTTTAAGTCAGACTAAAAAGAATGAACCTCGACAGTTTTCCATTTGTTTGGTATGGGAACACCACACAGGCAGAGAGGAAGGCTCTGCAAAGAGTCATAAAGACTGCAGAGAGGATCACAGGGAGAAAACTTCCTTCCATGGACTCTATGTATGTGCAGCGCTGTCGGAAAAGAGCAGAGAGAATCATCAGAGACTCACTTCACCAGCTCACTCTGTGCTCAGACACAATCACTGAGACTCACCCCACCAGCTCACTCTGTGCTCAGACACAATCACTGAGACTCACTCCACCAGCTCACTCTGTGCTCAGACACAATCACTGAGACTCACTCCACCAGCTCACTCTGTGCTCAGACACAATCACTGAGACTCACCCCACCAGCTCACTCTGTGCTCAGACACAATCACTGCAGTACAACCTGAGACACAGCAGAGCGGCAGCATCATCACACAGAACACGTTTCTACAACAGCTTCTTCCTGCCACAGTCAGACTGATGGCAAAACAAAACTGGGAATAGGAAAAGCACTCAGGACTAGCCTATTTATTTATTACTGTAATTTAACATTATTAAAAAAACCTGTATCTAATACCCTTCTTGTCCATACGACCACCTTTGTACATATGTATGTATAGTGTTTTCATATTTTATATTTTTTCTCTTTCTTGTTATAGTGTATTTTCTCCAAAACTGTTGACTCAGAGAGCCCTGCACAAAATAATCCAATGTGTCTACACTGTTGGTCTAGACACAAATGGCCAAAAAAAAACCTTGAACCTTGTATAATAGTCAGTGTGCAGTTCACCCTGCCCACCACAGAGGGGCGCCCTTTCTACCCCACTGCTCTGTGACACATCCACCATGTGGAGAGGTGTTCAGTCAGCAGCAGACACTGTGACGTGCAGGGAAAGCACAGGAGGAAACATGCAATGAATGATGGCTGAACTCTGCAGAGCTGTTCGGGGTCCTGGTCCTGGTCCTGGTCCTAGTCCTGGTCCTGGTCCTAGTCCTAGTCCTGGTCCTAGTCCTGGTCCTGGTCCTAGTCCTAGTCCTGGTCCTGGTCCTGGTCCTGGTCCTAGTCCTGGTCCTGGTCCTAGTCCTGGTCCTAGTCCTGGTCCTGGTCCTAGTCCTGGTCCTGGTCCTAGTCCTGGTCCTGGTGTCTCTCACACGCATTATGAGTTCCACCTGTGAGTCAAAAATATCTCCTGACTGACAGGAAACAATACAGAAGCTGCACATCAGGTGTTGTAACAGATGTTCAGAATATGTTCTACGCTGGAATTTTTTTAATAAATTGTCTCCTATTTAAAATGGATAGAATATAGTTGACTGAGAGACATTTGACACGCCTCAGTGTTCTCCTTCACCCCTACGACCTGTTGGTATGAAGGGAAGAGGGTTCAGAGGCTGAGGACACTGAGGATAAGAATGAGGACCTGAAGGGTACTTTACCATTTATTCATTTAAGCAATACAGAGGGCAACATTCTAGAGTTCCTACATATGACCAATACTAGGCCAACCAAAATAAACATATCAATCCATTAATAAATATTCCAATTCTCAAAAAAGAATTTAAACGTATGTTTTTAAATGTTGACCAAAAAAGAAAAAGTTTTCCAGAGCTTTAACAACATCACATGACTCATGGCTTAATAATGAGACTTAAATCCCTGATGACAGGTATTACAATTCAAATAAACAATATTATATTATATTTCCCCCAAAATATAATTGAATTCATTAAGGTTGAATTCATTAAACAAGGAAACAAATCCAAACTAATAGTGTAAAGAATACAGGAAGAAATGTTTTTTTTCTTCCATTTTGTGTTACAGAAAACATCCAGAATACACGTTTAGGTGTTTGGTCTATTTATGTCTGTAGATGTATCCTACATTCCCCACTTGTAAAACATAAATAGTTGTCTTAATAATGTTAGTTATCAACTGGGGCGGTTTGGCTATTCGTTCTTTATTGAAGGCAGTTTTCTCCAGGCTCAAAATTCTATATATATATATATATATATTTTGAATTTTGAGCCTGGCAAATATATATATATATATATATATATATATATATATATATATATATATATATATATGCCAGGCTCAAAATTCATTTTGTTGACATATGAGAGTCAAATATCTTTTTCAGAGTCAGAGCAAACCCTAATTAAGAGAAAATTCATATGCATATTTAAACCAACAAACAGGAAGTCTATGCTACCCCGTTCAGCTGGTGTCTCCACTTCCATATGAGCCAGTATTCCTCAAGCGTGCAGCCTTATTCTACTTTGACTGTTTCCAGTGAAGGCTCATCTGAATTATATTGAACTGAATTGAGAGGACATCTGTTTTGTATGTCTTATTAAAGATCTCATCTCCTGTCTGTCTTTATTAAAGCGTACATGTGTAACTCAATCTGTACGCCTCCCGACCTCTCTGTATCTCCATCTCGTCTCGTTCACTCATCTGAGCTAATACGTCTGAGAGTGATGTCAATATCTACAGCGAGCAGTGTGTCCGAGGTTAAAGCCGCACCACAAATAGTGTCGGAGACGGGCGGTATGATTTCCATCTAAATAAAAACACATGGCATTTCATCGTGTCCTGTAAAGCGTTTACATTAACTGAGCTGTAACTTAGAGCGTTCCACTGGATTCATCATCACCCCCCTGCAGGAGCAGTAAGCCGGTGTGACACCGGCAGCAGCAGCTGGCCGGCCGCGCTGCACATGAGCAAAATCAAAGAGGAGAATCTGATCTCAGGCGGCAGGAAACCAGCGCTAGCCTTTGCAGTGAACCTCGCTGGCTTAATGTATGGGCTTTGTGTAGTCTGCGCAGAAGTGTACATGCACGTGCACTGCTCCCTCATTTGTCTTGCTTTAGGTGACAGATGAGCGCGGCGGATGAAACCTGCCTTTTCAGAGTCCATGTGAAAATAATTATAGAGCGTGAGATGACTGGCTTTGATGAGGAGGTGCAGGCTGAGGAGAGCTAATACATAATCAATACGAACATTAACATTCATGGGGTCAGAGCTGGGTTTTGTTCCTCGCTGTTCATTTTATTTCATGGAATTATAATGGAATTCTCACTTTTCACAGGTAAGAAGGTAAAAAAAAAACCATCCAGCAGTCCATGAAGTTTAATGTTGTTTATACCTAAGATTCGACCTGCTTTACAGCACTGTTGGCCTCCTTAACCTTTTCATTGCAGGATGTTTCTGTAAACCATGGATGAGTCCAATGTCCATGTTTATTTACACGTACAACAAACAGACTATATATATTATGCCACCGTTTTTGGAAATTACGTAATGACTGATGGATTGGTCAAATAAACGTTCACCCCGGAGAACGCTGCCCATGTCCCGTGTGACACAATGACTTCAGCCTTGTAACGTAACGCTGTTTCTCTTGTTATGCTACATGAAAAAGTTAGCCAAAGGCGGCTGTAATTTATACACGGTAGTTATGTTATTACGTTGTAATGTTAAGTGTTACGTCGCATTGTTATGTTGCATTGTAATGTTATGTCGTTACTTTACGTTGTTACGTTATGCGGTTGTGTAGTTTTTACATTAAGTTATTGTTACGCTACATTGTATGTTACGTTGTATGTTACGTTGTATGTTACGTTGTCACTTTACGTTGTTACATTACGTTGTTTTTTGACATCGATATGTTGCATAGTTACGTTTCCTTTGTTACATCGTAGATAGGTGCTGATATTTTTCTTTATTCTAACCTTAACCAAGTAGTTTTGTTTCCTAAACTGAAGCAATTGTTTCTCAACATTAATCACGTAGTATGCGTTTCTGCTAGCATGATAAACGTATTTATGAACATATTTTTAGTTCATAAAAGTCCAGATTCTATGTATCCAGTGGTTTGCATAAACGTGACAGGAAATTGGATTTTCTTTTATGTACTTTAGTTTATGATGTGGAGCATGAAATGTATTTATTGACCTTGGGCATAGAAGATTCTTACATTTTTAGATTTTTCCAGAACTTTCAAGCACATCTAGTAGTTTTCCTCGTCATGGTGACCATAACAAGATCAACATGACAACCATTCACTGACGGTGCATGAGATGCAGTTGAACATTTTTGGAAAAATAATTAAAAACATTTGTATTGTTATTGTTAAAAGAAAATAAGAAATGTGTTTACATTACAAGCAACAAAAGCAACAAAGCGTGGCCAGCTAAGTCGTTAAATAAATAACACCGGCTAACGGCATTTTAAGACAGAACTGAACAGGGTAAAAAAAAAAAAAAAAGATTGGATGATGCTTCACGGCATCATTGGAGCACCAAAAAAAGTTTATGATTTTCAACTTTGAAACGTGTCGACATCAGTTTGTAGCTTCATTCACCGGCTTCCAGTGAAAATGTCTCTCGTAGCCCGTTAGCTGGCCATATTATACAAAAAGATTTCAGAATATTTCCTCTACTATACACACACAATATGTGAAGGTAAAAGACTACCAAAGCACCTGGAATCACTCTGTTCTCCTCCACGATATCCCTTGGAGATGTAAAGTCACAGATCCTCGACAGTAAATACATTTTCTTGCAGCTACAAAACCTCTGACAAGGCAAATGGCTTTGCATTGGCAGGCAATTTTAACTCACCCATATGTCAAAACAAGCAATATAAAAGTTTCTTATCCCTACATGAGGCTGGGGAAATCTCAAGTCTCTGAGCCAGAAATGAAAGTTGGAGGTGCATTTCAGGCACAGGCTATCTGTTATACGAGTAATGGCTTCACCCGGCCGCTGTAATTCCACAAATGCATTTTAGCTTTCGCATCATGTCAACTTCACGTAGCAAACATAAGAATTTGATAACAGCATGCCGGTGATGAATAAAGAAAACTATTCATTTGTCCACTGTACCTTATGAATACACCATCAGCACAAACATGCACCTCGTCAATAAGTGCATATTGCTCTTGGCCTCGGCTGGATTAGATTGTATTGATAGGGGAGATGGATTGCAGATAGAGCATTAGAGTGGCATACCGCCTGCCATAATACTGAATTTATTCCATATTCAATACATGTGGAGAGAGTTACTCTATTTGCTTCCCCGCGGAAGACGTTTTATAAATGAGATCTTCCATTTTAAGAGAGAGGAAATGTGATCATGGCATGTAGACATTGCAAAATTCAATAATTGATTGTCAGCTTCTAAAATGCAAAGACTCCCTATAATTTCTATATAATATAGTTTGTAGTTGCATTGCTTTTGAGTCCTTTGCTTTGCATTGCTTTTTTGACTGATTATTCCTACTTGTTATCACTTGCCTTCCATTGAGGTGGGTCTTCCTAAATTAATATATGCTTTTGATAGTCAGATTCTTGGAATGAATGTGCACATAATTAAACCCTTTAAAATATAAAAGTCACACAATAACACAAACAAGCAAACAGATCATGGCAGTTGACTGTTGTGTGATTTAAAATTATTGTTTTTGTCAGCAATCCCACTTGGAAAAATAGGAACTATCACTTTAAGGACAAATATGTCACCAACTTCAATGTAGCCTCAACACACAGAAAACAACATCACTTCATTGTTAATTGATGAACACATTTATTTTTGGGACATGCTTTAGTTTTTGTCCGGTACAATCCAGACTTAATGGCCCCTCTTTAGTGCTCCACCTTATTTGTAGTTCTCCTTTAGAGAAATAGGAGTAAAGAGTGAAGATACAGACTGCAGAGAACTCACATATCCAACGCACTGGAGGAAACATGGGGTGCAAAGGCCTATTGAGTTTCAGGATCAGGTTTGACCATTTACAATCAGACCTGGAGCGGCCGGAGCGGATCGGCCCTCCAGCTGTGCAGTGATCTCACCCACGAGATGACGGCCTGGTGGATCTCAGTTACATCTGACCTGATAAACACCAGTGTACTGTCATAACACCCCGGTTGTGCGTGCTCGGGGAAACCACGTTGGACGCCTAACCAAACCGAGCTTGTAATTTGGACCTGATTGCATGGCTGTGTGCCGACTGCAATTGGCCACACCGGGAGTTGATGGTAGACTGAACCATCGAGTCCCGTATGCTGAAAGCAGCAGACATCACTCGTCGTTGAGGGCTTTGTTGAAAAGGAGAGGAAAAAGTGGATTCTAAATGAATACGGGCCTGGCTCATCTACCCATCCTCCCTTCAGCCGCCTGTTAGAGGCTTCCTCAAGTTTCCAATGACGCTACGAGTTGAGCAGAGCTCTGGGAAAGGGAGCCGGGCGGAGGAGTAGAGTTTCCATCCCACCTACCATGCGGTGCCCTCGCCGGACCCGAGCCCACTCCGTAGCCGCATTTATCCTATTACACCAATCTGCTGGGATCCACTTCATACGCTCACAAACAGTTGGAAAATGTGCAATACGATGGAATTGACAAGAAACCGCAGTTGTGGTGCATATCATGTCCATGAATATAATTCCCATCGATTTGGGCTGCCAAACATCTCAGACCGGCTTAATACCTTTATATCAAATCCCTCTAAAAGCGTATAATTTCCAGTGATTGCTCACACTTGCGGCCTACTTACATTCACATTGACAACCAAGCAGTGGCCCGACTCCAGAGAACACACTCTGTCTCTCTAGTGTTTCCTCGCGCTGCCAGCTTATTTATTCTGCACAGCTTTAAGTGGTGGCTGTGGAAAAGGGAGGAAACAAAGAGTCATTCTCAGCCCATGTGTTAAGTTAATATAGAACTTTCTTCGAGCTGTTCCGCTGCTGAGTGGGAAAATCTAGCACACTTTGAGCCTTTTTCGGGCCGCGCATAATTCACAGAGTCAGAGTTGAGGAACTGCAGAGCGTTTGACATCATCCATTTCAATGGCTGTGTGACATGTAAGCTGTCAGTAATGTTCCCTTCAGCCCGTAAGACGGAGTGAGATTGATCTGCGTTTCCTCTAAGTGGCTGCAGTGTGGTGCACCGTCCCTCTGTCATGACACATGTGGTGCGCAGGGAAAATAAACAAAATCAAGTGAAGAATACAGACGCCAAAAGAGACTCAATATTTTATATAACCATGGAATTGGGAAATAATCAAATAATGTAAAAAAAAAAAAGAGTTAAAAAAAATCTCTGTTTTCTGTAAAAAATATCAATTTTATAAAGATATTTTCCCAATGCTTCCACTTCATAATGCTATCACAGTTGTCAATCAAGACCAACAGGACTGGTCATACCAGACCAGTAGCTTATGGTGGCTATTTGTAAGCTAACATTAAACACATCTTCATAAAGCACGTATCCATTGAACACGTATTCTAGACCGATAGGTGGCTAATGTTAGCATAATTATAGGCACCATAAACTTCTGGTCATACCAGACCACGTATAGCAGCATAATATAACAGAGGGGACCAGTTATATGCTAACTTCCTGATTGGCCTATAGAATGATGTGACGATATCGCTCTTTTATGTCTTAATCTTTTTAGCCCCAAGCCCCGCGGCGCCCATTATCGGACAAGAAAAGAGAAGAATAAGTCAAGTGACGTTACCTAAAAGATCTCCGGAACCACAACGTTGATTAACTTCATTTAAAATGCTGAAACACAGTAAAGCCTTGTGGGAAGAGTTCTATCCGCTCAGAAAAAAATTGAACTTACCGTTAAGTTTATGTAATAGCATAAACCCGTGACCTCGCCGTCACTTCCGCGCGGCGGCCGTAACGTTTCACCAGATTGTTAATAAGTACCCATTACAAAGTCGGATTTCAATAAAGCACACCTCTTTGTAACTCTACGAGCTTGTAGGAGTATAATAACGCATTACTAATCCTTGTGTATAGTATACTAGTACCTGAAAAATCCCAATGCGGCCTGACAGTTTTTTCCCCCCATTGCCCTCGACTTTTTCGACTGCGCCGGCTTCCATGGTGAGGGAGGTTTCTTAGAATGCTTCACACGTCTTAAGTGGAAAGTTATGCACAGTTAAATTACCCAGCATGCACCAATGTTTTGGCATAAAGGTTATAACCTTTCCATTTTTGAACCGAACAACACAGTTTTTTGACTGAAACTCCTTCGTAACACCCCAAGGCTTTGTTTTATTGTGATTTCGATTCTTTAGGTCCTAATCTTTCCAAAAAGCTTACTAGTATGTGGGATGTTGTTAAGGCCATGAACTATAAAGTTTGAAAAACTCTGGGACCGCTTGGAGGCATTTTGGGGAAATCTTGCTCATATCATGCTGGATGTTCATAGTTATGATCAAAATATGTTATAAAAGTGATTTTTTTGGGGAAAATATACAATATACGAATTCTGAAAAAAATGACATTAAATAATACAAGCATTATAACTCATTTGGGGTTCATACGAATACTTGAACAGACCTCACTAAGGCCTCTAGAAGACATTGTAACATTTTGACATATTAGTTACCTGAATATCTCATTACCAAGTCAATAATAGTATGAAACAAGAGGCAACGTCTCCCAAAAGGTATGTTGTATTGATGGGACTCTTGATCACACTCATGACTGCAAATGTACCTGATCCGGAGATGGCACGTGATGCTTCATCACAAATTCCACACAGACAGTAAAGATGGGAATTAGACAGCAGACAGTTGTTTTTATCAGTATACCGTTGTGCTGTGACAGTATTTTGCACCAACAACACACAAACGGCAACATCCTATACATGTAATGCACATAGCAATGTGCGCTCACAGTGTCAACGATATGCAGACATTTCTCTGATCCACAGACACATACGCACCAAACCGGTCTGCATGATAACTCCAATAACCTGCTTCCAAATTCTGCATCATTACCTCCCAAATCAGCCAATATCAGCTTCTCAAATGTAATCATACCACTTTCTCATTTGTGTCAGACAGACAGACAGACACACACACACACACACACCCACACACACACACACACACACGCAAATGGAATCGTTGCAAACAAGTTCAATCTTCTTCAGCGAGTTAAACAACGTCTAGAGAGCATGTCAAGCTGACACCTGAGCCGCGCTCAGCAGAGCTTCACCCTGTTAAAGGAGCGCTGGTGTCTGAAACACTAACTCTCTTGCCTACAGGGGCCGCCAAAATCACAGAATGAAAGTTACTTGTGGCAGCTTTAATCAAATGGTTAATGGTATAATTTTAAGCATGAAACAGAAGGTCCCTTGATCTGTCATAAGTAGTTATATCTAAACCTTTCCATTTACTCTAACCAGGTTATTTCTGTATAACTCTTGATAAATAGCTGTTGGGAACCAGGAACCACGGAGGGCAGGACCCACAAGCAGACAACAAGGCGAGGTGGTTTGTTTCAAAGGCGCAAGTTTTACTAGGTAAACACATACAGACGTCAAAAGAGTAAACACCACCAGTAAAGTCACAGACTAAATACACAGGGGAACGAGACACAGGTGGGAACAATGAGGGCGGGGCTTGCAATCACACAGGAGGGCGGCACACGAGGAGGGAGGAGTCTAGACAAGGTGAGTGACAGACACAACAGACACAGACAGTGAACACAGAGCTACCCAGAAGGTCTGCGTGAAACAATAGCGGTGTTGGATCAGAAAATGGCTTTATTGTTGCCTCCGAGATGTGTTGTACTTTTGGACGGCACGTTTGGAAAACGCTTTAATACGTCGGCTGCCTCCACGTATTTGTTGTTAATTTGTTGTGGTCTTGGTTTTATCATGCAGTTTGTTTTTATGAAAGCCATAATCATGGTTGAGATATATCATAAAAAACCCTTGGTAGCATCCAGTTGAACCATTACTGTGCCTTTCATTACACAGGAAATTAAGCCAAGAAAGAATTCTCGTACTCTTACAATCCAACTAACGGTTGCTGTCAAGCGCTCCGTGTGACCTCAGCAGACGGAGGACAGGAGCTGTGGACTCTGACTCTAACTCCTGTGTGTTTGCGTCCGACAAGAGATTATGCAGAGCGCTCGCGGCTCCTGCCCTCCCACTTCACTTGCTGGTGGATTAATGTCTTGTTTTCTCACCATTATGTTAAGCAGCCGCATTAGGAGGACAACTTGTCATGCCGTCACAAGTGTTTTTTCCTGTGTCTTGATAGTCCCAGTTAAAGGCTCGCCTCTCCGCTCTAATGAACCATAAGATTAATTAAAACATGTCGCTCGGAGCACCGCTGTGGCTGGGTGTATGGTTGGGTCATGAGGGTTAAATGGCTTTACGGTTAGACTCAATGGTATAGGCGAGCAGCTCCAGCTCCCATTACATCATTGTACCCACATGCTGAGCTGGGACTCGGTGATGTCACTCAGTTTACTCAGCTTCCAAGCCATTTGTTTTCCTATGAGTAGCCCTTTTGTTTATTTTCATAATTTTGAATATCACTCTATGCCAGTTTTACATGGACTCTAAAACTCAATTAGCGTAATGTCTCTGGCGTTCTTGCGGCGCTGCAGTGAGCCCCCGAGAAGTGCCCATTAAAACGCCATTTCTGACACTTTGTTTGCTTTGCAGGGCTCAATTATCAATGCACCAGCACCTTTTACAGGACCCCCGGCTGCAAGGTTTTAAGAGCTCCAGGAGAGGTTAGATCTGTGATTTTTCTGTGGCTTTCCAGGAGGTACCTTGGGAGGCGCTATAAACACCTCCACTGCTGCCAAAGTCTTCACGCACACAAAAAGAGGCAGAAAACCCCTCTTTTCTTTCTTACTTTTGGGACCCCAAAGCCGTAATTCCACAGAACAACAACCTCCCTCTTCTTGATAACTGTTAGCCTCCAGATGATCCACAGTGAAATGATGCAGCTCAGATGTATTCCAAGAGCATTACATGAGTTTAGATACAGCATCGTGACCGGCCCGCCCTCCAGGGCTGCTCCCATCAGATGGATTGGGCTCAAATTATCCGGCTGTCTCGGTGACTTAGGATGTCAAACTGATAAGATACTGGGCCTGTATCCACACGCAATAATACAACCTAATCAAGGAGCAGAGAAAGAAACGGCACTTCCTCATACCGAGACCTTTACTTATTACCTCACCCGAGGTAATTGTTAAATTCTGCGGGGACGTATTTTGAGTGAAGGCATCAGCTTCATGCTATAAATTCTACCTATGACTTGAGGAGGGGGAAAGGAATATATAAAAAAAATGGACTGAAAGTCCAAGTTCAGTGAGAGTGCAGGCTAAAGCAGGGGCCTGCAGCCGCCTCTGGGTTCCATCTGATTTGCGGTGGCAATAAAAAAAAAATACAAATAAAACAAAAAAAGAGTCAGCGGGCCACATGCCGGTCGTCTCAGATGTGTTTTGGACTGAAAATAGGATTAATGTGCTAAAGTGTGATTAGAATGGTTAAACACGATTAATTGGAACGGACTCCAGTCACCCGGGGAGCTGGGAAACGTGTGTGTGTGTGTGTGTGTGTGTGTATGTGTGTGTGTGTGTGCGTGTGTGTGTGTCAGGGTGTTTCTAGACAGATTCCAGCTGAACCAAGTGAACAAAGTGCGCTAACTGTCCAGGATTTTCCATGTCTCTCCTCCTGTGTGTGTGTGTGTGTGTGTGTGTGTGTGTGTGTGTGTGTGTGTGTGTGTGTGTGTGCGCACAAGTGCCTTTTCCCTTTGCATTTTCTCATAGCCAGCTTGTCTCAGAGCAGATTGAACACAGCTGAGAATGTTGGTCTAGGCCTGCAGCGCAGCATCCTGGGGGAATAGGCAGGAACCACGAGGCTGGACTTGGCTCGCCGCGCGACGGCTGAAAACTGCCATGCACCCAGGGCAGGGGTCCAGGTGGATCGGCTGGGGAGAGGGGAGTAATTTGGGGGTTATTTAAAATGATCTATTAAACCCCTGAACTTTAATCAGGGTTGCTACTATACTGACAGCCATGATTTACCTACAAATCAGTAGGACGGGGATGTGAGGGGATGGATAGGCTCAAAATGGGACCACTTCATCTGAATTATTTTCTAGGGGCACAGGGGCCGGGGCGTTAGCATTGATGAGGCCTGAGGAAAGAGAGAACGATAGCTCTTAAAAGAAATCTGCATTCCTTTCGAAATGAACGGCTCAACATCATCCGCGCCCGGCTGTTGACAAAGAAATTGCTTTATTATCCTTTTCCATCAGCGTATCCTCCTGGCATTAGCAAGTCTGGGCTGAGAGAGAGAGGCGAAGTAGGCAACCTTGGTCTTGTCAGCGAGAGCCAGAATACCTCACACAGGGTGCAGACCCCCACTTGTTTGAGTTATGTGTAAATACAGGCCGGCTCTGACGGACACCCAAAGTCAAACTGGTTTACGGAGGCCGGCGGAGCCAGAAAGCAGAACCGAGCGCTCACAGGTCATTACCGCCGCCCGGCCTGTCGCTGGGGTAATTGAAAAACCGCAGGGGTGTGATGTAATCCGCCGCCAGATTACAGACGAGTACACACATAAATATACAATCATCACAGAACGAGGACCGGGACAAACGGATAAACACGTAATCATGAACACGGAGAACCTGTGGTTCCAACAGTTTCATTAAAAGGTCTGACCATGGAGCACGAGGACCACTGCTGACAGCTGAAACCTGTCTTTACCATGTACCCTAAATGTATCACCAAAAGTATCATATCAATATATTATAATATCATATTATTATTTATGTTTTCTGTGGTGAAAAGAGCGGCTGTAAAATGGTTAATTTATTGTTTCATTACTTGATTGATTGAAGTAAAGCTGCTGACAAATCTCTGCTAATTCAGTGATGAACATGTTTACCTTTAAATCTTTGCAATACAACTTTGCTGTTATTTTGTTATTTTAAACTTTTGAAGGAGGAAATGTTGGGCTTTCATCAGTAAATAAATGAACAGGACTCAGACAGCAGGTCTCAGCTGTGCGGCTCTCTTCCCTTTGCTCTCCCACATTACAGATGATGATGATGAAGACGATGGAGACCTGCGCTTGATATATTGTCTGGATTGTGTCCACATGCCGTCCACACTTCACTGAGATCCCAACTCAATGAGAGCCAGGCCACCTCGGCATGTGGTCTGGCTGATCGGATCCTAACGCGATCCTGTCCGCCGTGTCATTGAAGAGACAAGTGCATCCTCTGTGGTCTTAACCCGATAACAGCAGACACGGGCTCTCCTGGATCACTTGTGAAAAGCGACAGAAGTTGTGTTCGGAATGAAAAGTGAGAGCTCGGGAGAGTTTAAACACATCTCACCTCTCCACAAACCTGTCCAATCTAAGTGTGCAGCCTCAATGTATTATTTGATCCCTCCCCGGCTCCCCATCCCATTCCATTATGAGAGAGAGAGTTTGAGGTGCTGGAAGGTGACGGGACAAACACTTTGTTTGAAGCTGACCGAGGCCGTAGTGGTGACACTCCTGAGAAGACGTTGACTGGAACAGAAGCAAATACACCAACAAATGTAGCATACAAAGCCATGATTTAAAAAAAAACTGTATTCCATGCATCACTCTCCTTGTGTTTGCTTTTTCTCCAAACACAGAGTCTTCTTCGGATGCAAACCCTGTCTTCTATAAATGACATTTATATACCTGGCTGGAGTTTTTAATCAGCATGAACAGGAAGGGATCTTTAAACTAACAATATGCTTAATTTGTTTTCCTACAATATCTGAACACAGGAACAAAAGCATGATTATGGTTTTATGGTTATGCTTGAGCAACCCAGCAAAAGGTCACGATGGTGGTCTTGGTTTGATACTGATACCGTCAACAGCATGAGCGGGACCAGCAGCTAATGGACCTGACAAGTGAAGCCAATGCAGAAGAGCCTTCATTCTGCATTCTCTCTCCTGACCACCAGGGGGCAACTCCTCTGGTTGTATAGAAGTCTATATAAATGACTCTACTTCTCTCTTGATTTATTCCCTCAATAAACATTGTAAACATGAGTTTATGTCTCAATCTCTATAGAGAGTTGAGAATTAAGAATTATTAAGAGACAGGTGTGTCTGTACCTTCACGTAACTCAGTGTAGGTCCGTACCCAAGCCCCAACTGTCACCTTCCAATCCCATGATCCTTCACTGGAATCTCAGTCAGCAAAGCTGCAAACCCAATCACTGCATCATGTTTGTGTTTTACAGAACTGTGGTGTTGATAGGAAACAGACAGCTGATTGGTGATTGGTTTGATGGTATAACAGCGTTGGCATTTTCCTCTGACAACTGACGACCAGATTATGAAAATAGTACCAGCTGACAGAGCCATTTGTCCCAAATTTTAAAAAATGAAATACGTTCCTACAGACAGTTTTTGTTTTATCTGCTGAGGTTTTGAGACATCCATCTCTTTTTCATTTCATTTCAAAGAAGGAAATGGTGTTCTCAAAACACTGGAAAATTGCATTTGAAAAGCATCTCATATTATGATGTATTAAAAAGCTTTGCCCATTGAAACAAAATACAGTCTGCATGACCAGACATCACTGAGGGGTAAGTCTTCAAAACCCTGCAAAACATTCTATGACAAAGTTGTCCAACACCAGCTGTTCCACAAGTCTCTCTCTCTCTCTCTCTCTCTCTCTCTCTCTCTCTCAGGTGAGAGAGACATTGTTCAGGGACAATACAGGAAGCTGTCCATCCATGTGAGGCAATGAAGAGTGGAAGGTGGCTGACTCTGGTGTATGAGATCACAGTTCACATTTTATTACAGATTACCTTTTTATGAAATACGACCATGGTTTATTCCCTAACAAATTCCCTAAATCTCTCTCTCTCTCTCTCTCTCTCTCTCTCTCTCTCTCTCTCTCTCTATATATATATATATATATATATATATATATATATATATATATATATATATATATATATATATATATATATATATATTTAAAAAAAACGAAGTAAGTCATTTTGTTACCTAAAATCCTGCAGATGTTTATATTGAAAAGATGTGTGTGTAACAAGTGTAAATTGACACGTGTTGCTGGAAAACGCATGCAAAGGAGGAGTAACATTTGGTAAGATATCATACATCCCGTTGAGGACACGTTAACATTCATTTTTCACTGCCTATGTTGGCTAATTAATCATTAATAATGGCTCGACTACACCACAGGCTACCTTCATAACCACAATCTAATGTTAGCTGAACACATTAAAGGTTAAGAAAGACCTGGAGGACCAGCTTATTCTTCTAGTTGATTGTATGTTTTAAATAAGTGATAATGGCATCTAAACATAATCATTCTCAGAAAAGCAGGATGACATCAGCTTCATGATGACCAACACAGCAGACAAACATCCCAAAGGTGCTCCAAAATCATATTCATGAGGTATTATTCATGTGGTCTGAATTATAGAAGCAATTGACTAACTATTGAACTGAAGACACTTGTTGCCACTTTTGAAACAGTTTTTTGTGTACCGTAAAAGTCGAGTTACAAGCTCCTACCTCCGGTCAGTGTCCCCGCTGTAGCAAGCTAGGAGCACCGCTAGCTAGCGCTGCTGCTGCTGCTAGCTAGCGCTGCTGCTGCTACTGACCGCTGCTGCTGCCACTGCCCACGTCCCCCCTGGTCTCGCTAATTTCGGTGGTTTTCAGGGAGCTAGCGGAAGTTAGCGGGGAAGTAACGGAGCGCTAGCAGGAGCCCCAGCTGGCTACAGCGGGGAGCTAACGGGGACACTGACCGAAGGTAGAAGCGGCTCAAAACCCGACTTTTACGGTAGTAATAAAACAAACAAAAATGTAACTGGCATGAAGAGAAAACAGTAACAATAGTCCACTAAACATGTCCAGTGTTCCTGGTCTGTGGTGGATGAGAGGAGATCCCCAGTCTGGACCCGGGTCCCAGTGATTCGCCCTTTGAACTAATCAAATCCTAACTGTATCGCCTCTACAGCCTCCTCAGAAAACAGGTGTTTTGGGGTTACATAGCCTCCACCCTGATGGCTCAGCATTGCTGCTAAAACACGGCGACCTGTGGATGAAGATCCTCGCTATCCCATAAAAGTATATGGAGTCGGGCAGCTGTAGCTAATAAACGGCTGCTGAACCCTATAAAACCGTTATAAGTTCCTGCCTGAGGGCCAACGGGAGAATGGGGAGTAAAACACAAAGAAACAGGATGAACACAGGGGAAGGCACCAATAAATCTGCAAGGATTAGGATTGAAAACAGAGATCATACGTTTACTGTCAGAATGAGTGGGCCGCGTCCTCTGTCACGCTCGCTGGGTGGCTGGACGGTGGACGCCGTCCACACGGACACGACAGCAGAGGAGCTCCTTCTTAACCTTTATCACAGGCTCCCGACCCAAGTAAAACAAAAAGGCATAATGGAAAGAGAGGAAAAAAGCAGCATTCATTTGAATGTTCCAATCCAAATACCCAACATCTACTTGGCAAACACCTTCCCAGTGAAGGAGCCGTGCTTTACGAGAGTGTTAGCTGAATTAACAAATTGCAAAGCAGGAACATGCCTGCGAGTAAAAACAACCCGATATGTTTTGTCAGACATCCAGCAGGACCCCGCCACCCCCTCCATCTCCCTGGGATGGAGGAGTCGAGCCCTGCGAGGGCGGTGTGTGACATACGCCTCCCTTTTTTAATATATATATATATATATATATAAATATAAAGATGAAGCCAAGGTGTTTCTCCCTATTAGATTTATAATGTTCCGCAGTTTCCGAGGGAGCCAAACATGAGCAAAGATGCAGGCTCTCGGGCCCCGGCGGGAGGCCGGTCGTGGCCGGGCCCCGACAGCAGAGTAATACGCATGTAGGGAGAGCTCAGACTCGATGGGACTTAAAGGGAGGCTTCGCTGATGCCTGTCTGTAATTGGCCCTGGGTCACGGCCGCCCGCTTCACTGCAGATGACCCAGGCAGGCATTATATATTATTACAAGACAGGGACTTCAAACCCTCATAAAAATCAACTATCAAGGGTATTTCTCCCAACTTCTAGCTCTGGAGTCCTGGACTTTGTAAAAAATCAAGACCCCCCTTCCTCCTCCATGTATACTTTTCTCCCCCACTGTCTTTTTTTAAAAACATTAATTCCCAACAATGGTACTTTTCATGTGAGTGAGAGCAGAGCGAGGCAGGACCTTCTCAGCACGCGGTGAAGAGTGAAGCGGTCGGTCCGCTGAGACCGAAGTCTTGTTCCTCCAAAGATGACCCGACTAACGGACTCTCGTTGGCAGGGAAGTGTCCCAGCCCAAAACGCTACAGCCCACTGGAGGCGCTTTCTCTCCCGACTCCCTCATGTATAAGTGTGAGAAAATACCTGAATATGCTGAGTCGGGAGCACTGAGCCTGAAAAGCACCTTCTTTTTTTTTACACAATCCGTTTTGTAAAAAAAGACTTCCATTGGAAGGGAAAGCGAAGCTGCAAAGAGGGTTAATTCTTAAAACACATGTGCACGAGTCAAAATGTCCCAAAGACGGAGGAATCTTAATGAGGTATTTGGAAATGGCCATCAGGCGCAAGTCGGCCTCCATTTGATTGATGGTGCCTGTAAATGACCCTCTCCCACCACGCCGTGTATGGGATGATATGTGGACTATTACTGATAACTCTGCTTGTTGAAAAGCTTTGCTTAAGTGGATAGAAAGATCCCAGCGAGAGCTATCGGGTATCTGCAGCAGACCAGACCTGAGTTTTTTCAGACAACACCTAATCCCTTTTTTTCCCTTTATGAAGCTAATGCAAAACCTTTTTTTTACATTCTTCAGCAGTACGTTGCCATACGACTGTATGTTCACATGATGAAGGCCCGGCTGGCTCAGCCAATGCACACACTTTAGATAAATACTTTGCATATTAAATAATGCTTTTATTATTATTTTGTAAAGGAGTTTTAACAGATAACAATCTGTTACATTCACTAATGCATCGGCAAAATGTATTTAATAATGATTTAATTGACATCCTCATCAATTATTGTAATCATCAAATATACAACTATAATAACTGAGCGTCCCAGTCCCTTCCAGTGGAGTAAATGAGAACGTCCATATTGAATTGTAACAGTTGTGGTTTTCTCCCTCCAACTTCTTCCATGAAATTGAATTATTTTTCATATGACATGATTCCACAGGTCATAATTTACTTACAGGTCCGACATTGTCGGGTGGTACAATAGCATCCAACCTTCCCTGACCTTCGACCTAAAGGGAACCCTCTGAAGCGACCTGCAGCTAACTGGTTTATGGAGCTGTTTCAGAGCTCTATGGGCAGACTGGGAATGAACCGCTCTGTGGTGAAACCGAGCTGAAGAACTATTAACTTGGTGGAAATTTAGTCAAATCATGTTTGTACCTGAAACTATCATATCAGTTTCTTCTAGTTTTACTATTTAGCATGAGCAAAACGGTTTATTGACAGGCTCTTGAGGATCATATTATGATCTGCATCTATGGAGCCCCACATGTTCATTTAAGTTAATGCCAAAGCAGCTCATTTAAAAAACAATGTAAATTCATTCAGAGACAGGTTGACTGTCAGTGAACCAATCAGAGCACACATTGTAGTGAAATAAGCCCCTAAATGTGTCTTTTGGGTGATTACGTGTTATGGAAGCAAAACAAATGAAACAAGCCTTCAGGGGATTTAAAGCAGCATCCATTGATGTTTGGGGGTCTCAGAAACCAGCAGCGACAGATAGAGCCGCATCGTACACCTCCAGTCAGTTTGTGTGCACCTGCTGAATGTAGTCTTGGGTATACTGATTCACATTTTTTTCACCATTTTCCAAAATGTTGTAGACCAAACAATGAATGTATTCATCGAGTAAATAATCAGCAGAGTATTGGGCTGTGTAAATATTTGCTGCAGCCCGAATCAAAGCTGCTGTTCTGGCTGAAATAAGCTCCTCCCTCATGTCAGGAGAGCGACAGGCCGAGCAGAAAGCTCTCAGAGTGCATCTCATCCAGCATTATGAAAGCTGGAATACATAAGCTTCAGATAAACAGCGATGCATGGGATGCCAGATTGCCGTAATGTTGCACAGCTCCTCTGCAGCTCCCTGAGCTGTAAGGCCTCATCATCGGCCCTAATGCATAGTAATCACATGTGTGTCACTCCTCACACTGCTCCCTCCTGACAGCCCAATCGGCCGGCCACTCCAAACATAAATAAAAAAACATCCTTTTTACAACATGTTTTTTTCTCTCCTCCCTCCTTTTGGAATTCTTTTTTCTTTTCCTTTTTTTTTGTATTGCTCCCGAAAGCCTGTGATGGACACCCAGGGAGCCGTGTGACACTGATGGTGGGTGAGGGCATCATTTCCATGAGTAAAATATCAAGCCCTTGTCAGACCTGTCAACTCCAACACACACACACACACACACACACACACACACACACACACACACACACACACACACACACACACACTCAAACTCAACGATATGTATGTTTTTCTGCCATTGTTGACTTTTCCGTTTTGAGTGTCAAATGGATGCACCAGCTCAGGGAGGAAGAAAAGGAAACATTGGTATTCACGCGTGTAGCACTTCGTCTTCGTCTTCGTCTTCCTCTTCCCCGTTTGGCCGCCCGGGGCCCCGGAGCAGACGTAGAGAAATGGCAGCACTCAGCAGCTCGGCAGCGTTTACAGGCCGTTGGAGAGGTTTGTGGAGGAGAAGTCATTCGTTTTCCTTCACTCATTTGTTTTGTTTTTGTTTTTGAGTAGTTTGTTTTTTCTCTGACACACGGCCCATGATTATTCATATACGAAGCAGTTTAAAAGGGCCGTCTCATAATGTATACGTTCCATAATGAGCCGGTTCACAAGGAGCCGTGTGAACACATGATAATGTGTGCCGTGAGAGTCATATACTTTTACACATATTTCATATTTCCAGACATGTGATACCCTGGGTTTTGTGCAGCATGTCAGGAACACTGAACACTCCTCCCACATGTTGGAGTATTTGGATGGATTTTACAAATTGTATTTATGTGTGAACATTTTGCTTTATTTTTATGTATTTGAGCCTGAAAGTCACATTTAATTATAATCTGTTGATAATGCAGTTTTTAACTGCAAGTAGCAGACAACAAGGTTATACACTCAGTGTACTATAGGGTGTGTATTAAAAGATCTTATTATATTTAAGTGTTTCATATTTTTACTATGTTACTTTCTCCTGCTAATAACTACTTGACCTCATGTCACATTGGGAAATTAATTCATATCTGATATTGTCAACAGCAGATTTTAAGCCTTTTTTAACACAAGTTATGTTCTATTTACTGCTTGAATCATATCGTTACTGCTTTCCCCAATAACCCACAATTGATCCTTTTTTACAGTTGCAGGAATTTATAGCACAATAATAAAAAGAGAACGGTTGCAATAAAACAAAGAAAGGGCCGTGAAAAAAAAGAAAAGTTGCTCAACACAGAGAAGCATTTGTTTCATTTATTAATTCAATAACATCAGAGTTGACTTCCAACACACTCTTTTCACACACAGACAAGTATATCAACACACACACACACACACACACACACACACACACATGAGAACGTGGATATATGTTGGCCTCTAGAGCTCGTGGTCTTTTATCTCTCTTTTGATAATTCATCTCCATAAAAGCACTTCTTTGTTTCAGTATTATGAGAACGTTGAAGTCGTCTCAGAACAAAAAGCAAACGTGGGACCAACGCAACATTTTAAACATGCATCATTCATATTTAAAATGAATAATGTAGGGCTGCACATTGAACATTTATACATTCAGACTTACTAACAGCTAAATTAACTTAAATTATTGCATAATTTAATCATATGATATTTAGGAATATCATACGCATGTTGTTTGGAAAATAGTAGGTCATACTGTTTGATGTATTATTATATTAAAATAACTATATTATATTCTAGATATATGAACATGCATACATGCATATTGTACAAACATATATGAGCCAATCGTACACTAATTTCATATATTTCTGATTACAGTGATCGATCCCTTTTCATTATTACTATACCTGAACAAATTACATATTTACATATATCTCATTATAGCATTCAATATAGACTAGATAACAACACTCCTACATTTTTACCCGTTGTTTATCCCATATAATTATTGTATCATGCAATATATATATATAAATGTACATATGTGCATATAGAACATAGGACTTAATTGTTAAAGGTGTTCCTCGTCTTTACATTATTGTAAAGGAGAAGCACTAAACATGTGAGACTGTGATGGTCAACCCTCCATGTGTCTGCTTCAGATGAGCATGTAATGGAAGTGATCATGCACACACACACACACACACACACACACACACACACACACACACACACACACACACACACACACACTCCTGATATGTTTTCCTGGGGCCTAATAAGGAAAGCAAACACAGATATCGCTGCTTCTTGTTTCACGGCAACTGTTGCTGATGAGATGGAGGGATAAGGAGCGGAGGATGTGGGCGGGGCTTGAATAACAAATGAGTTTTACTGAGGATTTAGCTAATCATCTCAGGCCGGTGCTGCCCAGGGACTACTGGACCAGAGAGAGAGAGAGAGAGAGAGAGAGAGAGAGAGAGAGAGAGAGAGAGAGAGAGAGACCCAGCACTTGAACTGCGGACCCCAGGCCCCCAATTAACGGTGACCACAAATGAAAAGCAGCTGGCAATAATTACATAATTAAAGTGCCTTTGGGGGGATGGGGGGGAAGAAAAGCATAATTTCTGAGGCCATCGCCATAAATCTTGTGCTGTCCGAGTCCATACGTTTAACATGAACTTTCCCCGAGCAGGTTAATGCATTACTCATATCTAAAACACAGGATCCCTTTGTGTTTTGCTTGGACCTGCTTAATAACAAAGAGCGCGGGGACGGCAGGTCGCTCTGCCCCTGAACACCTCACGAGAGCCGCCGGAGCGTGAAGAGCGACACCTCCATGTGTGAACTTCTTCTTCTTCTTCTTCTTCTTCTTCTTCTTCTTCTTCTTCTTCTTCTTCTTCTTCTTCTTCTTCTTCTTCTTCTTCTTCTTCTTCTTCTTCTTCTTCTTCTTCTCTTTCCTCCAGGCCGAGTGGGAGATGTTGCCCACTGCATCCCAACAGCCTGCTGATGGAATCTAGTCCCGTTGCTTTAGGTGTGCCTACTTATTCGACACCTCGGCCTTGAACGATACCCTGTGTGCTGTTTAAAAAAAGAAAAAATCCAATTTTTAGATTCAAAGCTCAAAGCTCAAAGCGAACATTTGGTTTTACTTTGGATAATTCCGCTGAAACTCAAGTCCACACGGGAACTTTTACCCCGAGAGACACCGCAGCCACGGAAAAGATGAGCAATTAAGCAATTACAGCCATTTTCACAAAGTAAGCCATAAACACCTCTTAAGTGAATTGTGAATAACGGCTCAGCACGTTCCGCCATGATCTTTTTGTCAGGCGCCCTCGCGGATGATTAATAGTTTAATTTTTCAAAATTATTTAGACACACAAATAATTCGACACAACGAGGGGCTATTAGCACATCTTGTAATAGACGCGTAACAATGATGAAAGCTTTAATTTGTTTTTAGAGCACTTACAGGGGTTAGAAAAGCCACCTCGCTCCCCGTCATCAATCATGTGTCACTTAACAGAAGTGTTATATTATGGGGGGATGCAAATAGGCGACTAAATGCTGCTCCGACAGCTGGCCCCCACTGGAGCACTGTATGGGGGGTGGAGGGGGTTTCAGGTAGCCCGTAATTAAATGGGACAGACGCACTGAGGGGCCTTGTGGACATGATGCTGTGAGGACAGAGAGGAAGGTGGAGACGGTGTGTCGGGTTGCTGGTTGGATTCGTCTTATTTTATCAGACGGTGTCACAGATCTTTTTTTTTCTTCCATTTGGTTGATTTCACAACTTATTTCTCTTTTTGTAGAAAACTAATTATATTTGTCTGACATTCTTTTTGACTTTACTTTTTCCATTCCATGTATTCATCACGCAGGTAGAGAGATGTTTACTGAAGATCCTGACAGGAAATGAAAGCGAAGGTGACGTGCAACCAAAGTTCCCAAGAACCATCAACGTAGAGATACAGGCTGGTGGCATCCAGCCTTCCTAGCTATACCTACAAAAAATTACCCCATAGGAACCCTATAAATGTTTTTCATATGTTTTCCACATAATATGTCTGGACGGGTCACGCTCCTGTGGTTACTTTAACCCAAACGACTATTCCTAAACCTAACTTAGTATGTTGTTGCCTTACAGAGGTTTATTTTGAAAAGTCTGTATGCATTATAGCAAGCGGAAATTGACACATGTTGCTTGTCTTTCGTAGGAAAAAGCATAAAGTACTTTAATAACTCTTTGTAGAATATCAAAGGAGTAAGAGGATTGAGTGATACCATGGTCAGCATCTCAGACCCTCCTCTTCATGTATTATTACAATGAGTTAGAATGAAACCAGTCACCATAAGGCCTTTGAAGGTAACATGATGCCCTTTACAGGTGTAAAGTAAGCTTCATCTACGTGTTAGTGAGGGTTTATGTTATTCAGACACACAGAAATGACAAGCCCACTGATGAAAGAGGGTTACTGCTGGAGGACAAGTTACTGCTGGAGGACAAGTTACTGCTGGAGAACATGTTACTGCTGGAGGACAAGTTACTGCTGGAGAACATGTTACTGCTGGAGGACAAGTTACTGCTGGAGGACAAGTTACTGCTGGAGAACATGTTACTGCTGGAGGACAAGTTACTACTGGAGGACAAGTTACTGCTGGAGGACATGTTACTGCTGGAGGACAAGTTACTCCTGGAGGACAAGTTACTGCTGGAGGACAAGTTACTGCTGGAGGACAAGTTACTGCTGGAGGACAAGTTACTGCTGGAGGACAAGTTACTGCTGGAGGACAAGTTACTGCTGGAGGACAAGTTACTGCTGGAGGACAAGTTACTCCTGGAGAACAAGTTACTGCTGGAGGACAAGTTACTGCTGGAGAACATGTTACTACTGGAGGACAAGTTACTGCTGGAGGACAAGTTACTGCTGGAGAACATGTTACTACTGGAGGACAAGTTACTGCTGGAGGACAAGTTACTGCTGGAGGACAAGTTACTGCTGGAGGACAAGTTACTCCTGGAGAACAAGTTACTGCTGGAGGACAAGTTACTGCTGGAGAACATGTTACTGCTGGAGGACAAGTTACTGCTGGAGGACAAGTTACTGCTGGAGGACAAGTTACTCCTGGAGAACAAGTTACTGCTGGAGGACAAGTTACTGCTGGAGGACATGTTACTGCTGGAGGACAAGTTACTGCTGGAGGACAAGTTACTACTGGAGGACAAGTTACTGCTGGAGAACATGTTACTGCTGGAGGACAAGTTACTGGTGGAGGACAAGTTACTGGTGGAGGACAAGTTACTACTGGAGGACAAGTTACTGCTGGAGAACATGTTACTGCTGGAGGACATGTTACTGCTGGAGGACAAGTTACTGCTGGAGGACAAGTTACTGCTGGAGGACAAGTTACTACTGGAGGACAAGTTACTGCTGGAGGACATGTTACTGCTGGAGGACAAGTTACTCCTGGAGGACAAGTTACTGCTGGAGGACAAGTTACTGCTGGAGGACAAGTTACTGCTGGAGGACAAGTTACTGCTGGAGGACAAGTTACTGCTGGAGGACAAGTTACTGCTGGAGGACAAGTTACTGCTGGAGGACAAGTTACTCCTGGAGAACAAGTTACTGCTGGAGGACAAGTTACTGCTGGAGAACATGTTACTACTGGAGGACAAGTTACTGCTGGAGGACAAGTTACTGCTGGAGAACATGTTACTACTGGAGGACAAGTTACTGCTGGAGGACAAGTTACTGCTGGAGGACAAGTTACTGCTGGAGGACAAGTTACTCCTGGAGAACAAGTTACTGCTGGAGGACAAGTTACTGCTGGAGAACATGTTACTGCTGGAGGACAAGTTACTGCTGGAGGACAAGTTACTGCTGGAGGACAAGTTACTCCTGGAGAACAAGTTACTGCTGGAGGACAAGTTACTGCTGGAGGACATGTTACTGCTGGAGGACAAGTTACTGCTGGAGGACAAGTTACTACTGGAGGACAAGTTACTGCTGGAGAACATGTTACTGCTGGAGGACAAGTTACTGGTGGAGGACAAGTTACTGGTGGAGGACAAGTTACTACTGGAGGACAAGTTACTGCTGGAGAACATGTTACTGCTGGAGGACATGTTACTGCTGGAGGACAAGTTACTGCTGGAGGACAAGTTACTACTGGAGGACAAGTTACTGCTGGAGGACAAGTTACTGCTGGAGGACAAGTTACTGCTGGAGAACATGTTACTGCTGGAGGACAAGTTACTGCTGGAGGACAAGTTACTGCTGGAGGACAAGTTACTGCTGGAGGACATGTTACTGCTGGAGGACAAGTTACTGCTGGAGGACAAGTTACTACTGGAGGACAAGTTACTGCTGGAGAACATGTTACTGCTGGAGGACAAGTTACTGGTGGAGGACAAGTTACTGGTGGAGGACAAGTTACTACTGGAGGACAAGTTACTGCTGGAGAACATGTTACTGCTGGAGGACATGTTACTGCTGGAGGACAAGTTACTGCTGGAGGACAAGTTACTACTGGAGGACAAATTACTACTGGAGGACATGTTACTGCTGGAGGACATGTTACTGCTGCAGGACAAGTTACTGCTGGAGGACAAGTTACTGCTGGAGAACATGTTACTGCTGGAGAACA
The DNA here is from genome assembly GCF_910589615.1 of Taurulus bubalis. Taxonomy (NCBI): domain Eukaryota; kingdom Metazoa; phylum Chordata; class Actinopteri; order Perciformes; family Cottidae; genus Taurulus; species Taurulus bubalis. The sequence goes on along the minus strand of NC_136589.1, from coordinate 46,774,687 downwards.
TGTTTCTAATGGAGGACAAGTTACTGCTGGAGAACATGTTACTGCTGGAGAACAAGTTACTGCTGGAGAACATGTTACTGCTGGAGAACAAGTTACTGCTGAAGAACAAGTTACTGCTGGAGGACAAGTTACTGCTGGAGGACAAGTTACTATATATATATATATATATATATATATATATATATATATATATATATACTAAATATATATATATATTTATAAATATATTAATTATAAAAAATTATAATAATATTGATAAATTATACAAATTGTCAATATTTGTGTTTTTGAGCTATGGAATGTACCCAGTAATATTTGTAAAATAGGATGTCTGCGCAAAATATGCTTTCCTGCTTGTCCTCTCTGCTAGTGCACGTCTCAGCTGCTAGTGCACGTCTCAGCTGCTAGTGCACGTCTCTGCTGCTAGTGCACGTGCTGGCGCTAGATCGGTCTAATAAGCAGTTTAGCCAATCACTGATTAAAGATATAAATGAGTGACATACAATTTAGCCAATCGGCGTCCTAAAAAAGACACACTGCGGGGCCATTGTCATTAAGCCCAGCGTATGCGTTCCCGTCTTTCGTGTGTTTTAAGATGAGATGCTTTTATTTTGAAGGCGGCTCACGTAGGTAAACTGGAAGTCACATTGTGCACGGATTTAATGTCGAAAATCTACGGAAAATATGGTCAGCTTTGAATACAAATTAGAAACAGTAGCGGTATTAGCACTCCCCCGAAGAGGCACAAGGTTAGTTAAAGTTGTAATAAATATGTATGTTTTAAGGAAATTGGCGTGTGCGTGTGTGTGTGTGTGTGTGTGTGTGTGTGTGTGTGTGTGTGTGTGTGTGTGTGTGTGTGTGTGTGTGTGCTGTTAATGCAAACGAGGAGTAAGCCAACATAATTAAGGTTTTTGTGCCTTTGTACACAGCTCTTATGTTGGTGTTTGGGGAATTTATCAATACATTTGAAATCATCAGTCACGAGTTACTGCTGGAGGACAGAGGTGAACCTAGAGCGTTCCCTTCTAGCGTCAGATTTGGATGTGTGATGGACGCGTGTCAATTTCTGCTCGTTACATCCTCTTTTCAAAATAAACTTCCAACGTGTTTGTCAGGTTTACTTTGTAACAAAAATGGTTGGTTTTGGGGTTAAAAGTCTGTTTGCTACTTTATTACCGTACTGTGTAAGTGAGGTACTTGAGTTGCACAACATAAATAAGGTAAACACGTTGGTTTCACACGGGACCTGAGCAGCGGTTTTCTGGGTGAAAGTCCTGTGTTTGTTTGACCCAACCAACTTTCCCTGTTTGTCTTTCCTGCTCTTTAAACTGCATTAGTTGCTGTACAATAACAACTTGGAGGGTTTTACATTGCCGTTGGTTGGGAGTGAGAGCGGGTATATTTTATTATCTTTTCATCAGTTTCATCATTATTAGAGGATTCTGCTGCCTCGTTTAGAACGGCTATGAAGCTCCGACGCTTTATGAAGAACATTTGGCTGGATATTCATTCATTAATAATGTTGGCATGAGGGAAAATTGAAAACATAAAGTGGGAGACTGCCAGTATGATTATAATATTTGTTGTCAGAAGTTTATTTATTTATTTTTTGACAATTGTGTTCCCTGCATGAATCCTTTGAATGGAACATGAGGACTCCTCCTCAGCGTTGGCCTCTCTGAGCCTCCACACCATGCCATGCAGTTTGTTCATCAACCTAGCCAAGGCCACGCAGAGCTTGACCTCTGAAGACGTCTCCACTGTTTCCAGCTGAGTGGACAAAGTACACAGTTCAGATGTTGGTGCACGTGTTTGACTTCTTCCGGAGGGAGCCCTGAGGATTATGGGAAATGAACCAAAAGGAGCGAATCCAAACCTGGACTGTACAGCAAAGTGTTCCTCGCAGAAGGCTAAGTGCTGCATGTGCAGTTCAAACAGATTACAAAGCTGGAAGATCAAGGACCGGGAGTCTCCTCAGCTGAAGGTCGGCGGTGTTCCCACCACCCCTCCTCTCTTTCAACCAGACCGCTGCATGTTTTCTTTTCCACCGCCACCGATGATGTTTTGTTGTATTGTGGAAGTTCAAAAGGTGGCGCGGAGCACGAAGACAGAAGGTTCCCTCACGGAGGCCGGGCCAAAACCTCCGAAGCGCATCCATCAGCTGCGTTCAGCCGGTCCGGCCTCTGCTGCTCCGACCCGTCCGCTTTGTGCTGTCGGTGAGGGTTTCTTCTCTTCTCCTCTGTGCCTGTTTTTCTAACTTGTTGACACATCAGCGTGCTGCCACACAAAGCGCGGGGCCTGATTGGGACCATGAGTGTTCCAGCGCTCTTCAAGCTTCTTGACAGACTTCAGGGTTAAGATGTTCTGAATTAGATTTGAATTACAACCACTAAATGCCCCTGTCAAAGCTAATTAGGGCTGACACTGCCCATGTGCGTGGGGCTGAGTCGCTCTGGTCGGAGAGGCGCAGAGCTTAAACAAAGAAATACTCCGAAAGGCATCGCCCACACAAATTGTCACAGTGTAAAAGGGTAATAGGGAGGTATTTCTCGGCTGAGAATGCTAATCCACGCTCAGTCTCCGGACGGCGTTTTGCAAATAAAAGGCCTGCGGGAGGAAAAGTGTCAGGAGAGGTGTTGTTCTGCAGACTAAAGCCAAATGGCATCATTTGAAGCATTTTTCCTTTCACCGGGTTAAATCGGCATCAGTCCATCTCTGCTGACGCGACGACAGAGCCGGCGGCCTGCATAGGGCTCCTCTCGTAACCCCGGCTCAGGGGGAGGAGCTTCCAGCGTGCTAGCAGCTAAATCTCCCCCAGCGGCAGCAGATGTTTAAGCTCACTCTTCCTGACACGGTAATTGGCCGGGGAGCCGAGGTATCCTTAAACAACGGGCAGCGGCGGCGAGGAGAAATGAAAGGCCGATGAAATGAATTAAAATTCTTGTGTGAGACGGTGAAAATAAACAGCACGCCTGAAATGGCACCAACGGTCCACAGAGAGGGACCCTGCGAGTTCTCAGGCGTCCCGGTTGCAGGGGCTGACATCGTGGGGGGGAAAGCTGACGCTCTCTCTCCATCCTGACAGCTCAGGTGTGAAAGTGTCACCTTTCAGAGAATCAAAGAGCCCCCCACCAACCCTCCTTCCTTCTTGAACCTCCAATCAGATCCGTTACTTTGAACCGGGTCACGTCCAGCTTCCACTTTAATCATTTTAATCACTTTAATCAAGGTCTTTTGACACTTTCCTTTTTAAATGTGCTTAGTTGTGGGTTACAATAACATCTTGACATCAGCAGCTTCATGGGAAGAATAATAATAACTTTATTTATAAAGCACCTTTTAAAAACAAAGTTTACAAAGTGCTCTACAGAGAAGTAAAGCATAATCATACATAACTTAAATACCGGTAAACAAAAAGACCCATAAAGGCAATGAATACAACAAAACCAAACCAATAACCAAAAAGAGAAAATGGAGTAGAAAACAAACAAACAAATAAATTAAATATACAAACAAAAACAGGGAAACAAAAGAACTGCATAATAGATCATAAAAGAACAACATCACTTAAAAGCAATTTGATAAAAATGGGTTTTAACCAAAGGGAGAAAACTGTGATGCTACATTTTATTAAATTGACTTTTCTACATTGTTTCAACATACTTTAAGTTTACATCTGGGCCACCAGAAATGTCCTTTGGCCACTACTTTGCAGAATCGATAACTTCTTTTAAATCACTTCTTAAAGCTTGCAGTATGGGATTTATTTTTTGACATTTGTATTTTACAGGTTTCTCTTTCTCAAGAGAGGGTTGGTCAAACTCTGTGGACGTGTACAGGGTCTGTAACGTAGGTGTTGCGTAATGTCTATAGAACGGGCTCCCTTCATGGCCCATAGTGTGTGGTGATTTAGAAATATTGAAAACCATTGGTCAAATCTTGAGCATCATCACACACGTTGTCCTCCTCCCTGGGACCCTGTGTGACATGTGCCAGTTGAACTGGTCCTTTCTCACGAGCCTCCAGAGGCCTCCTGCAGCGTATCAGTGCTGTGAGCCGGCTGAGCAGCGACACGTTTACGTCCATTACATCTTTGTTTATAGTGGAGAGTAAAACCTTAAATCACCTCTATCTCTGCCAGCAGACATTTCAGAATGTTTTTTAAAACGCAGTATTAATGCCTCTTACGTCATCTTCGTACAGGCGTAGGATTGTTTTCTCTCAAATATCGTTCACGGTGCGTCCGTGTTTACAATGGCTCTCATGAGCTCTGATGTAATTGGACTCTAAAACACAGGTCCAGCAACACCTCGTTACTCGGCGAGGTAGCCCTGCTGTTGCCTTTGCCCCCGCAACCTCCCGAGGTGCCCGTTTCGTGACGCAGACCCTCAGCCTGCCACTGACCTGCTCCTACCACCCCTCCCTCTGCACATCGGTGTGCATTACACACAGCAAGTGCAAATTAGGTTACTGAGTAATATCCACAGAGCCGGGGCCTGTGGGCCTCGAGCCGGCGCTCATGGAGCATGTTTAAGGAAAACAGTTACCGAGCTGTTATTATCAGGGGTGGGATTAGAGCGGGATTTGGCTGGCCATAAATATATCACGGCGTCATTAAACGTGGACATGGCTGGTGTGGGGGTCTGTGAGTTTGGTGTTCAGGACAGGGGGGCCGAGGTCGGGGAGGGGGGCTGGACGAGGCTTAGCTAATTCTCTTATTCTGGACTTGGAGCGGCGGGGGAGGGGGGCCTTCATTAGGGTTCCCCGCGCTGCGGCTTCGCCCCCGGACGCTCCGGGAAGGCATTAAACAGCTGAGGGTGAAAGCGGAGAGGCCCGAGCCAGCTCAGCCCAAAGTGGGGCCTTGATTTGGTCCGTTTAGGCCTCATCATCGGCCAGCGGGGTCTCAGCTTACGCCGCCGGTGGAGAGTCACGGTCGGCCAAATTAGCTTTGAAGCAGTTTAGGGGTATTGCACAAACAGCCAGTTGCGAGTTTAGAGGGATTACTTTGTCTGAAACAATTGAGCTTGATCGCCCCCAAATGGAGGGAAGTGCAGAACAGCAGAGGGGCTGAAGAAAACAAGCAGGCAAACATTTAACAGTCCATCAAACCTAGTCAAAGCTAAACGCTACAGCAGGATATCTAATGCCTTAAAATTGCATTCATTAATAAAAACTCAACATGTCACTGACAGATAATCACTTTAAAGTTCCTTAATGGTCATTTGTTAGTTATTTGTTTGTTTGTTTGTTGCCTATTTACACATTAAGGTTATCCAGTTTTCAATATTGCACTACATTGTAACTAAAATCTAACTTTAGTTGAGCTTTAGTTTCAGCATATGTTTGCTTGTTTTAGTTTAGTTTCAGATTTTCAGAAAGATTGAGTTTTAGTTTTTATATATTTAGCTTTCATGTCTTTACGGGCCGGGTAGTTCAGAAGTATGAAGCCATATATACACATACATATACATATACATATACATTTACACATACATATACATTTACACATACATATACACATACACATACATATACATATACATTTACACATACCCATACATGTACATATACATATACATATACACATACACATACACATACACATGCACATACATATACATATACACATACACATACACATACATATACACATACACATACATATACACATACACATACACATACACATACATATACACATACATATACACATACACATACTATACACATACACATACATATACATATACACATACACATACATATACATATACACATACACATACATATACACATAAACATACATATACACATACACATACATATACACATACATATACACATACATATACACATACACATACACATACACATACATATACACATACACATACATATACACATACATATACATATACACATACATATACACATACATATACACATACATATACGTATACACATACACATACATATACACATACACATACATATACACATACACATACATATACACATACACATACACATACATATACACATACACATACATATACACATACACATACACATACACATACATATACACATACATATACACATACACATACTATACACATACACATACACATACATATACATATACACATACACATACATATACACATACATATACATGTACACATACACATACACATACATATACATATACACATACACATACACATACTAAACACATACATATACACATACATATACATATACACATACACATACATATACACATACATATACACATACACATACATATACACATACATATAAACATACATATACACAGACACATACTATACACATACACATCCTATACACATACATATGCACATACACATACATATACATATACACATACACATACATATACATATACACATACATATACACATACACATACTATACACATACACATCCTATACACATACATATACACATACATATACATATACACATACATATACACATACACATGCACATACATATACACATACACATACACATACACATACACATACACATACTATACACATACACATCCTATACACATACACATACACATACATACATATACACATACATATACACATACACATACATATACACATACATATACACATACACATACTATACACATACACATACACATACATATACACATACATATACACATACACATACACATACACATACATATACACATACACATACACATACATATACACATACACATACATATACACATACACATACACATACATATACACATACACATACATATACACATACACATACACATACATATACACATACACATACATATACACATACACATACACATACTATACACATACACATACACATGCATATACATATACACATACACATACATATACACATACACATACACATACACATACATATACACATACATATACACATACACATACACATACATATACACATACATATACACATACACATACACATAAACATACATGTACACATACACATACATATACACATACATATACATATACATATACACATACATATACATATACATATACACATACACATACTATACACATACACATACACATACACATACATATGCACATACACATACACATACTATACACATACATATACACATACACATACACATACTATACACATACACATACACATACACATGCATATACACATACACATACATATACACATACATATACACATACTATACACATACATATACACATACACATACACATACATATACACATACACATACTATACACATACACATACACATCCTATACACATACATATACACATACACATACACATACACATACATATACACATACACATACATATACATATACACATACACATACACATACTATACACATACACATACACATACATATACACATACATATACACATACTATACACATACACATACATATACATATACACATACACATACATATACACATACATATACATATACACATACACATACTAAACACATACATATACACATACACATACATATACATATACACATACATATACACATACACATACTATACACATACATATACACATACACATACATATACATATACACATACATATACACATACACATACTATACACATACACATACACATCCTATACACATACATATACACATACACATACATATACATATACACATACACATACATATACATATACACATACATATACACATACACATACTATACACATACATATACACATACACATACTATACACATACATATACACATACACATACATATACATATACACAAACACATACATATACACATACATATAGACATACACATACTATACACATACATATACACATACACATACATATACACATACACATACACATACATATACATATACACGTACATATACACATATACAAAATACTTGGTTGGAGATCTTCTCTCACCACCATATATATATCGGATTAATTAAAGCAATTATGTCTGTCTGCCGTTTTAAATAAGCAAATGGCTTGATGTTTTTGGCTGCTTTACATGAAAATATAAATAGAAGGGATTTTTGTAGATATGTAAACATAGTTTTTTGGTTTTCCTTACTAAAGCATCAGTAACACCTGAGGATGGCATCTAAAGTCTAATGTCTAATAAAGCAGCCTGAATAGAAATTCCATGTAAAGGTCATAAAACTAAAAACAATGAGCAAAAAGAAGCAGCCTGAGGATCATTATGCACTGCCGTTTTGTTTCACTTCATTCATTCAGCCAGATGTTGTATTCATATTGGCCATAATTCTGCAGAGGACAAGTCCTCAGAGAGCTGAGCCTCATCCTCCCTCGCTCAGCAGGGTTCCCCGTCTCCAGCGGTCACGTTTACTCGGTTACAGTACGTTGTGAAAGCTTTCAAAGCTCAAACGGACGACTTCCCCACTGGTCTCCAGGTACCGCTGACACTAAAGTCAAGTTAGCCAACCTGCAAACCACATGGCAGGTGTGCCTCAATACATCTACATCATAATGATCTACTGTCTGTTCATCAGCTGATAATTACATTAACAGTTATTTGCTTATATGTGGCTGAAATATTCACGTCAATCTAAAGCATTTTGTCCTGTTTTTGATATTGACAATATTGAACCTCGACAAGGACTTAAAAATAATAACTGCCACCAGGGGGCGACTCCTCTGGTTGTATAGAAGTCTATATAAGTGACTATACTTCTCTCTTGATTTATTCCCGCAGTAAACATTGTAAACATGAGTTTATGTCTCAATCTCTAGTTTCAAGTCTTCTTCAATACAGCATGTTGTTCATTTAGTACATTATGGTCATTTAGAGTCAAACAGACCATAAAGTAGGGGATGCATTAGGGCGGGGCTTACTGGTATTGACAGCTCTCTGTCGCTTCAAGAGACGTATACGGCGTCTCTACGTCACTCATTCAGTCCAAATATGGTCACTTCTGTCGACTAGCAGCAAATAAAACAAGATGGCGACGGTGAAATTGCAAAACTTGAGGCTTTAAAACATCAGTCCACAAACCAGCGATGACTACGTCCACTTCTTACATCCAGTCTGTGTGTAAAATGATGACGTCCCCATACAGCAGACTGTAAGTTTATTACGCCCCATCCACGTGGATCAACGACCCCACACAGTGACTGGACATTGCTTCATGGACTGGGCTGTTTCTCCACCTCGTCATTTCATCCATCGTTCATTCTGGCAAAAAAAATCATACAAGCACACGCAATTTACACGTCCACATCAGCAAAGGAACACAAAACAAAATATGTTTCGGTGCGGAATGCATGCCATTGTCAAAAGGCTTCATGCAAATAACGCTGCAAGTCAGCTCAATGCTAAACTGCATGGGGCCAGTACAGAGGTATTTACAGCAGGGGGAAACGCCTCCCTAATAACACTGTAACGTTATACTTAAGCTTCTTATTTTTCTTTCAGAAAGTGCATGTGTCACATTGGGCTCGCTCCTACAAATGGGAATTGAGGGTATTGCACCATGGCATTTGAGTCTGGCTCGGGAACAGACGGTCCAAATGGAACCAGGTCCCATCTCTCCGCTCCAGAAAGACACGGTTGTTAAGAAGGAAAATACATGAGACGAGAGGCTTGGATATCAGATTATCATTAAGTAGCACCAGATCCTCTGGTATTTTGTCGAAGATTTTGGTATTAAGTCTCTGCTTCAAAGTGACTAATTACGCTAAGTCCTGATTTCATGGTCACAGCTGTCCCGTATTACCAATCACAACAGCTCCACCAGGCCGCTGCGGTCTCCCTGCAGCAGGAGATGCTGCGGCTTATCTCCGGCGGTGTCCATGTCACCCAGACGCTCAGCGGAACCATCTGGACCGATACCGCCGGCTCCTCTGCACCAGGCCACCACAGGCACGACCCACATTCCAGGGGAATTTATATATTTATATTTGAGATGAATACAAAAATATAAAGTAGTGCTTCTCCATCCCTTTTCACGGTCCATTTCATGACTCGCTCACACTTTAAGCAACAAGTCACGCTCCATCAACAAGTCCCTGTGATGTCCTCCGGGCCCCGGGGTCCACGGGAGCTCAGCCGATGTGTGGACGGCCGAGGAAAGAGGTCCCCGGCTTAACTCGGCATTCATCGGCTGTTAACAGCCAATCGGATTCCTGTGTGTGGGATTTGGCTTCATGGGTCACAGTTGAGCCTGCTGAGTGTGAGGCGGTGAGTTTCTGAGGTTATGTTATCCAGTGAGCAGTAGCTCATCACGTTCCACAGGAGGAAACTGTCCCACAGGAGGAAACTGTCCCACAGGAGGAAACTGTCCAACAGGAGGAAACTGTCCAACAGGAGGAAACTGTCCCACAGGAGGAAACTGTCCCACAGGAGGAAACTGTCCCACAGGAGGAAACTGTCCCACAGGAGGAAACTGTCCCACAGAATACACCATGTCCTCGGGCTGCTGCTGTTGGCCTTGGTGTGGGGTTAGAGCGCCGGCTCTAGGACGCTGGGAGAGCATACGTGTCCTGAGCTGGAGTTAGAATGTGAGATATCCAACTCTGTCACAAGATGGATCGTTGATATTTGATGATCAATTAAACCCCATTTCATGCAACCCTGTCTCCTAAAATGTACGTTTCCCCAGAACTAAAACATTCTCAATTACGTTTGACCAGAAACGTATCTCCTCGCTGATCATGTTTGTGTTTGACGTATTACAAATACGTTGATTATACACGTATACGTTGATTATCACTTATTCTTGTTTTATTGTTTTTGTGTTTGACGTATTACAAATACGCTCATAATTGTGTGTTTGTGTTATTGTTTTCTTGCTTTCCCGCAGAATTTAAGCATATTTTAATGGAAAAGAAAAATGATTCCCTCAGTAGCGGTAAGCGAAGAGGGGCGGGGCGAGGCCGAGAACGGGAGCCGGTCTGAAGACCGCTTGCCTGCCGTTGTGAGGCCGGTACCGGGAATGCAGCCCAAAGTGTGTGATAAACTCCATCTAGCAATCAACTCAGCAGACACTAGGATCTCTGTGGTCCAATCAGCTGCAGCATCTTACGTAAAAAAAAAACATTCAAACGGCCAGAAGAGCCAAACATAATCAGGGAGGAGATACGTTTCTGGTCATATGTAATTGAGAATGCGTTTTAGTTCTGGGGGAACGTAATTTTTAGGAGACAGGGTTGATGTATGGCACTGCATCATACATACTGTACAAGTCATTTCTGCCTGCTGTGTGTGCGTCTTTATGTAGAAATTGGAGAGACTGCACCGGCGCGAACAGGAGTTGCACGCGATTAAGAAAGTGAAGGTTAGGCTCAATTGCTAGGCTGGAACCGCAACAGCAACAGCAGAACTAAGTCCCCCCATCTCCTTCCGATCAACTTGTCGATGATAAGAAGGAGAGGAAGGACTGGAAGGAGAGGAATGAGATGCTGCGACTGGAGGCAGAGCTGGAGAGCTGAAGCTGGTGGAGCCGAGGAGGAGGAGGAGGAAGAGGAGGAGGAGGAGGAGAAGGAGGAGGAGACACAGAGACGCTCTGTAAACTAGAAGTTCATGGAGCGGCAGCGAGGATCAGTCAGGTGCTGCAGGACTCAATCTGCATTAGCTTATCATGCATTAATAGTCCATCATCAAAAGATCCTTAGACTTAAACAGAGGTTCCCAACCTTCTAACATGTAACAAGTCACAATATAAAACGTCATGATGCATCTCAACGCTCCATGAGGAGGGTATGATGAAGAGAAGCTACACTACAGACCACACTTAGTCGTCGTGTGCATTCTATCCAAGGTTCTTCTACTGGTGTCCCTACTGGTTCCCACTATAGGGGCATTGCTGCTGGATTATGGGTTTGATGCAATACATCAAAATGAATGATGTATGATTACTAATCATTGACATATTCCAGACTGGGAAAAAAAAATGTAAATCCCCCAAGCATTAAGTATACAAAATATAATTAAACGTTTGTGGAATTGTGTAAACAAACATTTAGCATGTGAAAGGTTAAAACAATGAATATTTGGTGACGATAGTTATGATCAGGATGTGAATGTGTCAAATAATATTACTATGTAATATGTTTTAGGGGACACTTCTGTCCTCTCAGATGGACCAACGAGAGCTTCCTCACATCAGGCCCAACTGACGTCATGAGTGGAGCCAATAACTGTTTTGAACACCAATCAGTCGTTTACCTCATTTAAACCACCAACACCACCGTTCACAAGAATCTCCTGCCACGAGAGTCTGATTCACAACTACTATATTTATTTGAATGGTTCTAGGGTCCTCTTTACGAATAGATGTGATTTTGTATGAAGGGTATGCCAGCGCTGTGTACATGGAGACCAAAGCGCCTCACTCCCAACTCACACAACTCAGACACTTGGTCAGTGGAGGCATAGTGTTTTATTCTAAATAAGCTCAGATGTCCAGCTGATATTTCCTGATCCATGGACTGACAGATCACTGTGCAGACTGAGGAGTCTGCGGAGGGCCCAAAGAAAGGAAAACAACACATTGTGGGTTAGTAATGATGGAGCGTGTACTTTTCTGGGCTAGAAGCAATTTCTAAATCAAATGCTATTTGAGGAAAAATAGAAAGAACAGTGTTCTGCCCTGCCATGCAACACTGTGGGGACATCGACATAATAACAGTTTGAATCATTTCATTATTATTCTTTTATGCCCCCATTTATTAAGAATGTATAATTGCTATTATTGTAGGTAAGAAGAACACTATCAATATAACAGGTGATTTTTGAAAAGTACTCCTGACTAAGTTGTCAAAGGCTTTAAAATGTGACATGTGTTGAGCATAACTCCATCATAACTGCATGTGTTTATATGGTGCTTTGAGGCAGATATGCCCTTTCAGGGCCACAGTCTTTGACTCATTGCAAGATGCATTGAAGGATCCACAGATGTCTCCAGTGAGATCTGGTGGCATGGTCAGTGAGAGTAGCAGAAGACACAGACACATAAGTTTAAAAAACAAAATGTTTGCATGCTTTCATCTAAAATAGTAGAAAGAGATACACTCAAAACATTCAAGGTTTAAGCCCCTCCAAAATGACCTGACGCCGCCGCTGCCTTGGAAACAAAGGTCAAACCTTTTTTGTTGTTAGATTTGAAAAGTATCAACGCAAAAAATAATCAACCAGACACAAGAGCACAGCAGTCATTTCTGTTTCAGCGAGACCACAAGTTGGAAAGGCTCAAAGGAAGGCAGACACTGTCGTGAACAGGCCCAGCCAGCACTGAGCTCATGATGCCAGCCTGCTTCAAGGTGAAGGCAAGGGAGTGGTCATAGATATTAAACAAAATAAAAACTACAATATATCCCGGTTTTGTTGAGAAGAGAGAACATCAGCTGTCTGGTTGACCTCATGCGCTGCAGAATGACTCACTTTAACGGCACTTCTTCGGACACTGGGCTCAGGTGTTTCAGCCTGAGGGAGTGGCTGGAGGAAAGCTAGGACAGCTACACTGAGGAAATGGTTCATCCTCTGGGGAACATGCATCTGCTCTGTAAATGTTGATCTGCCCAATACATTTGGATTCCCTGGATTCCGTTTGAGCTTTGTGTTTATTTGTGCTGGCCATGCACTTGTTTAGGGATGTAGGAGGTGTGTCAGTGTCAGATGATGCACGAGGAACTATGTTTTTTTTTGTTTTTTTACCAGAGCAAGAGAGAGAGAGAGAGAGAGACTGCACGAGGAACATTTGTTTTTGATCGGATCAGGACAATAAAATCAACTTTGGACTTCTTGCCTGAGTTACAATCGGACCTTGTGATGTAAGTTCTCCTTGACAGACTCACTTAGGAAAGCAGAGACTGCTGGAGTCATGAGAAGGAAAACAAGGAAACCTGGAATGGCCTGGACATGTTGGTTTGTCCAATAAGCGTTCTCCATTGTTATTCTTTATTCTCAGATTGTTCTGCTCCACACATGTGAAGCAGTAAAATGGCGGTCACCGTCTGTTGTAGTCTTTAGTACCCTTGAAAATATGCTATATAAGACTTTGTTTGATCCCCAGAGGAGAAATTCACAAGGCTTCAAAGTATGTGTCTGGGCCCGAACTTGAAGCGGCTGATCCGAACTCTGCAGCTGCAGAACACTGTGCAACCAGATCCAGCGCCCGCAGTCTGAAGGTCAGTCTCAGTCTGAAGGTCAGTCTCAGCCCGAGAGCTCCTGTGGAACGACCACGTCCTGTTCAGATCAAATGATCAAATATGTGTTCACCGTGGTGTGAGCAAGACGCGTGGTCGTCCTTTTGCACTTCATTTCCTCAAAAGTCTGACAGGATGCACTCACTGTGTGAAGGCAGTCTCACACACACACACACACACACACACGCACACACACACACACACACACACAGAAGGAAATCCTCGAAATGTCACTACCAATCCATCTCTCCTGCTTCATGATTTGTGGCGTGAACATGATCCTCAGACGGAGGAGCCCGACGTGATCAGCGTCTGATTTAAAGCGACGCGCCGATTACTGCGGTCCGACGCTCGAAGCACACAACAATCACCCGACTGAGCTCCTCCTCCAGGAACGCTCTGGCGAGCTGAGCCTCCGAAGCACCAGGCACAATCAAGCCCATGTTTTGGTCTGGAGTTACTAATGACTAATAATCATGGGCGAACATAGTGGAAATATTAAGCTCAGCTCCACTCGGCTGCTCCCCTATGGAGGCAGGACGCCGGCTTTGGCACGAGACGGCCAACGTAGCCGAGCGGCGCGTGTCCTTTCAGCGGTTACGGGGACAAGGAGCTGCCAGTCAAAAAGACGGGCTCAGTGAACGCTCTGAGAGGAAACAGCTGCACCGACTTCTACTCAACGTGATTTATTGAGGGATGAATAAAGGATGGAGCGCTCAGATGGGACACAGCGACCTGTTGAATGAGGTGAAGCTGCTCAGTAAGAGAGGTTAGCCGCTAACGGTGCTAACGACGGCAGCAGTAATGACCTGTGACCCGGGGGCAGTGCTGAGCCGCGGCTATTAGCTAGCAAGTAGGGCTATTAGCTAGCTGGTGGGGCTATTAGCTAGCCAGTAGGGCTATTAGCTAGCCGGTAGGGCTATTAGCTAGCCAGTAGGGCTAATAACCCGGTGGGGTTATTAGCTAGCCGGTGGGGCTATTAGCTAGCCAGTAGGGCTATTAGCTAGCCGGTGGGGCTACAATGGAGAGACTCAAGCGCACTGCATGTGCATCCGGCCCGGCAAAGCATCCATTGGTCGGCTTCTGCTGGTCCTCGTCGTGATAGGCCGACAGCGTAGCGCACTCAGAAGTAGACTCCTCCAGACCAAAAGTTTTAGCTCACTATTAAAGGATTTGTGCTGTGATCTCTTCATCAAAGAGCACTGAGGGGGAAAAGAAACTTTTCATATTATTGCTGGATTTAATGGAGGTTTGACACCGGAGAGTCTCGGAGTCCATAAAATGTCCTCTCAGATGAACACACTGCTGGAGGGAGGAGATCAAATTGTGTCTCCGCTCCTGTGCTTGAATGAAAGAGCACAATTAATTGAAATGGTGCGTGAGTGATATGCGGAGACAGCCGGCGGTCCGCGAGGGACGAGGACGGAAAGCTGATGTGTTTTTGACACATTATTATCTGTATAATAGGGTTTTTCCTCCTCTTTGGGAGCGCTGACATGACACAAGCGGTAACACGCCGGCCCGAGTATCCCTTTCCATCAGCCGACCTAATATCATACTTTTACCCCCCCAGTTCAGTGGGGCCCGTATCACATATATAGTCTCTATGATTGAGTCCCCCCCCCCCCCTCTCTTGATGGCATATTCCTCATTTAGGCTAAATCAAAGAGACGTGGTGTCACACCTAACCACCGCTCATTACCGGAGTACGGCCAGCAATTCACCTGCGGAGACGCGGTAATGCCGGATGGAAATGTGCCGAGCAGGAGCAGGAATGGTGTTTTTAATTATGTGGCACCTCACCCGCCGGCCCCGAGCCGCTGCCCGAGCCTCCGAGGGCCCCGAAACCTAATTTCAATACGTGCGTCTCATCAGACGGTGGGGAAGGGGGGCTCTGCACCAGCAGCACAAACACAGTGTTGATGATCTGCCTAAGGCTTCCATCAGCAGCTTGTTTCTCACTTACTTTGTGTTTTGTATATACGTGTCTCTGCTGCTGAAGCCTGAAGGATTCACACCTAATGATCTCAGTGCTTCCTGCTTTCCCATCGAGTCCTCCGGCCTGTCAGTCTGGACTAAAGCAGCCGCAGTGGGAATTAAAACCCACCAGGAGACCCTATGTATACATGTAGAGGGTTCTCAATATAGATTTGATTTGTTGAGTTAAAACCTTTTAAGCCCCAAACCCCGCGGCGCCCATTATCGGACAAGAAAAGAGAAGAATAAGTCAAGTGACGTTACCTAAAGGATCTCCGGAACCACAACGCTGATTAACTTCATTTAAAATGCTGAAATACAGTAAAGCCTTGTGGGAAGAGTTCTATCGGCGCAGAAAAAATTTAACTTACCGTTAAGTTTATGTAATAACATAAACCCCGTGACCCCGCCGTCACTTACGGGCGGCGGCCGTAACGTTTCACCAGATCGTTAATAAGTACACTTTACAAAGATTTCAATAAAAGACAGCTCTTCGTAACCTGTAAGGCCCTGAACCTCACAGTTGGAACAACTCGGTGAGGCATTTTGGGGAAATCTTGCTTATATCATGCTGGATGTTCATAGTTATGATCAAAATATGTTATAAAAGTGATTATTTTTTTGCACAAATAAATTCTGAAAAAAATGATATCAAATAATCAAAAAGGTATTCCGAGAATGGGAATGATACATCACTGGAAACCTCAGTGCCGGGTCATGTACATATAATGGTGATTTAACGTGTATTGTTAGAATAGTGTAATGCTTGTATTGGTATCCACGCTGTGTCAGATCAGATCCTATTTGCTGATTTAATAACTAGTTTGTGAGGTGGGCAATGTATCAGAAACACCTTTTTCATGGTTCAGCCCACTATAACAGCAGCAGGCTCCACCTGAGCCAACACACACACAGCGGAGTAGTATCAACACACACGGAACATTAATATGGAAGGTGGCGTTTATTTATTGCAGCTCCACAGTATTACATTATAAAGGTGTTTTGAGTGGCTTGTTTTATTTATGTATGTGTATGTATGTATATATATATATATATATATATATATATATATATATATATATATATATATATATATATATATATACATATATATATATATGTATATATATATATACATATAAATATATATGTATATATATATACATATATATTATTATTATTATATATATATATATATATATATATAATAAAAAAAACTAGAATGAAACCAGAAAAAAAAAACTCAACATCAGTGTGCTGCTATCCAAACAGCTGTAAGGCTTCATGGTGCTTTCACTGGTCTTACTGAGAACTGTTGTCTGCAGAGCTGAATGCATAAATAGATATTTAAAAATATTTTTTTGAGTTTTTTCTTTCTTTTTTGGGGGGATTTTCCCTTCCTTGTAAGCTTAATGTTTTTTTTTGCTCATGTAAGCAAGAGAAGCACAAATGATGGACAGACTCCAGAACGTCATGTTTCAGAATCAGCTTTGATGGTGAAGTATAAAGCGTGGACACACACACACACACACACACACACACACACACACACACACACACACACAGGGTTTGACTGCTGCTCGTAATGCTCACATATAGACATATAGACATGCAGATGTTCTTTATTGCCCTCTGGGCATCCATAAGGTCTTTTTGATTTCTGATTCTAAAAACAGGAAACGCTGAAGCCATCAGACAGATCTACACAATAAAACCCATAAACAGTCAGACAATAGTGCAAAGGATGCTGTCACATGTGGAACGATGAATGTAGCAGGTTGCTGTGTATACATGAGCTGGTAGTAGTAGTAGTAGTAGTAGTGGATACAGTATAGTATATAGTGATGATCTAAAATATGAAACGCAAAGAATTTACTAAAATGTTGCGTTTCACGCAGTCTTGTCATATATATATATATATATATATATATATATATATATATATATATATATATATATATATATATCAGTATGTGAGTGAGTGACTGTTCATCGAAGCCATGGCCTGGAGGAAGAAGCCGTTTAGGGTTCTGCAGCGCCCCCGAGAGGGGAGAAGCTCAAACAGCTTGTCGTTGAAGGGTGTGAAGGGTCCGCAGTGAGGCCTCCGGCCTCTGGAGGGGTTTGGGTCCTGGAGGGCCGGCCGTCCCCGAGGATGTGCGGTCCTGATCCACACCCGGAGAGCGGACTGGAGGACTGCAGTGTGTAATGCATCAGCAGCGCCCTGAGGCAGGTCCAGCTTCCTGTCAGGGTCTCTGTTGGAGGTCCACCAGGTCCAGGGTGACGTGGATCCCAGAGACCTGGAGGCTTTCCACAGCAGACTGCAGCACATTTAAATCCTGTGTGTCCATGTCACAGTTTATATTACAATATGTCCACCAGTGATGACCGCAGTGGCCTTTGACTACTACTGGATATTAATAAACCAGGCAGATATTAAACAAGTTCACACTTCACCATTGAAACCTAGTTGGGGGGTGCAGCACAGAGGGATTATGGGAGCCTGTGAGGTCCCCATGTTCAGGATGATGTATCCAGACTCTGCAGGAGCAGCAGAGGTCAGAGAGCTACGGGGCCTTCAGGAGGACTCTAAAGAAACGGGTTTGGTTTGTCCGCTCTGGGCCACCGTAGGACTAGAAATGAAGGGCTCGTTCTTACGAGTAGTATACATTCATGAAAACATAGTTATGAATAACATTTCTCTTTTTTTACAATCAACACTTGAAATGATGCAGGCACTTGCAAATGACACGGTAGTACAACATGTAAACCATACTTTGGTGTTTAATTTTTACCTCGTGTCATAAAAGAAATTGAGCGGTCCGATTTGACATAACTATTTAATGATTTAATGTCATTGATATAATGCATTGCAATCACAATACAATTCCTACTTTCGTCACCCAGAACATGTGTTAAACACTTACATTCCTGCATTGGATCTATTTACGACCAAACGTCTTCATTTAGGAAAACACAAAATTCAAGCATCAGGTGACATTTAAAATCATAAAAAATAATGGAATATATTTTCAGGATTCTGAGCATCATTGCATATCTGTACATTAAGAAAAGTTTATATATATATATATATATATATATATATATATATTAAAAAAAAAAATATATATATATACGCATCATATTGTAGTTGTCATAGAAATTCACAAAGTTATATAGTATGTTTTAAAATGGTAAATGATCAGAAAGTCAGATACAGTACAGTATACATCTAAATAGTCATGGTACAGTCTGTTATGTGGTGACAGTGTGTAGTTTCATTAGAGCAATATTTAGTATTAAATATGGAGAACTCTCCTGCGTTTATGAACCGCTGACCTTATTTCAGAGATCCGACCAAAACGCCCGGCCAAAAGATGCTGACTCATGTGTTTCAGGACCTGCAGGACTCAACATCTTGACGTCTCTAATGATTCTTTACTTCAATACGGTGCGGAGAACCTGTTAGATAATGTTGAACTCTTACCAAAAGTTCTCATGCAAACACAGATCAAATAACATTGTGTGATATATTTAGATATTTGAGGAGTTTAAAGGACGGATACTTGCGAGTGCCAAATGAGGCTCCAGTCTGGACTCTTTGGTTGGACTGAAGAAACAAGCTGATTGAAGGCTGGTTTAGTCCGGGCTGAAACCGGACCCCTCCCTCCCGGTGAACCTGCTCTCACCCATTCTGCTGCTGTGGCCCCCGGGGGCCCGAAGGCCCCTCGGACAGAGCCAATATAGCGGGTGCTGCTGACGAGCCTCAGAGGCAGCAGCTGGAGGAGAGAAACCAGGTCCTCTGAAGCAGCACAGCAGGTCAGGGTGGAGTTAAGGGGAATGTAAATGTGGAGATCAGTCCGCTGAGTCCCCTGAGGAGCGGAACACTGTCCAGGTTCCATCTGCAGGGATCATTCTGGTTTATGATAACCTGGGTCTTGAGCTTGGACGTTTATTACTGATGCTGGAGACGTTCAGCTTGACAACACCCCCATCATCTATATGCTGTCAACTATGATAAAAGGCATAAAGAAAGTACAGGCAAATATAATATCCCCTGATGACAGAGTTCTGCATCATCCACATACAAAAGCTGGATGCAATTAGAATACATTTGATTGGTTTATTGATTATAATCAAAGCTAGTTAATCCAGAACATGCTCGACATTTCTTTGCTAAAGCAATAACTGCCCCTTGAAAAGGGCCGGTTACACCTTCTGGCAAATACGCTTTTTTATGTGCGATGGCATTACGCGACAGACCCTGGAGGTGAAATTCCCCCGTTTGGCCACTAGGTAAAGGGCTTTAAAGCGTGGCCCTCTTCGTGGGGTCTGCAGATGTCAATGTTCTCGTCTGTGTGTGTGCTGGAGGAGGACCAGGAGGACGTGAGCTCCACATCTCAGCAACATGTCATAGAAATATTATTGTTGTACATAACTCAATGCATGTATACACATATCTGCAAAACACTGAATGAACCCACAAGACCACAGCTGATTGACCATACCATTACTTTATTGTAGATATACTGGGCTACAATTATTAAAAAAAGAAAAGAAAAAAATCCAAACAAACATAATTAAAGGTATTTATGATCCATAAGGTGCAGACCGCAAACCACTGCAGCACGGTATACAGTATGAGTGAGGAGGTCAGTTTCTATTCCAATGTCTCTTAACCATTTGCTGCAGGTTGTGATGGCCCATAATTCCCCGTTCTGATGGCAGTTCATCGCTCCATCTTCCAGCTCCCCTCTGCTGCTTTGGAGACCCAAACCAAGTTAGTGCTCTTATCAGACACACACTTCTTTTCTCCCCCTCCATCTTTCACTCCTTTTCACACTCTGACATGAGGTAAAGTATGGCGCCCAAGTGCAATGCTCAATTGTGCTACATGTACAAAAAAGAAAGAAAAAAAAAAAAACACCATAGCCAGTACGAGAAAACGTAGTCGGCTCAGACTACCTCACCCCTCCTCAGTTTAACAACAAAAACATACAAGGCTGCTGGATACGGATGCCACTTAGACGAGATTAATTATGATCCTTATTTCCATCAGTCACAGACTAAAATAGAGTGGGTGTGGCACCGTATGAGTGATTCACATTCTGTTTTAGTATCCCCTGTCCCTTTGGGAGATTTACAGATCATTAGTGTGTTGAGCTGGTGGGAAAGTCTAAACTGCTGTGTGTGTGTGTGTGTGTGTGTGTGTGTGTGTGTGTGTGTGTGTGTGTAATATTTCTCTGAAGGGGAAGCTGAATGCACAACAAAGAGTTACTTTGAGAAATAATGACAGATTGCACTCTTATTTTAACTGATTGTATAAAGAGACGGACTGAAGCTTCGCGGTGCAACCGAGTTCTGACAAATCCCCACTTCCATATTTGAAGCTCTACTCCTGTAATCTGTGAAACTCAAACCTGATGAATTTGTGTAAATCTAGTCGAGGCTAACACGGATCTCTGCAACGGCGTAGTCGGCCCATTGTAGGTCAAATAGTGGTGGGGAGGGGCTTATATTCCGCACACAAAATGTGCAAAACATTGTAAATATATATCTATTTTTTTAAATCATGCAAATTTATAACTTTCCCTCTGAGAATCTCTGATTTCATCCTCTGAAATGTACGACTTTAATCCCGGATAATAAACGTTTCCCCCCCCCCCCCCGGTAAATTTCCTTTAATCGAGACAAATAAAAGGTTGGCTTTTTGTACATTCGTAACTAATCGTTTTTCCTCACACATAAACCTTAGAATATTTTTTAAATGGTTCTCGTAAATTTCAGTTTTTATACTGCAAGGATATGATTTATCTTTGAATTTTTGAGAATTTTCCGGAAATCCCCCCCGTCCCGGCTCGGCGCTGTGATCATGTAGCTCTGATGCTGATGCTGGACGCAGACGGTCACTTAATCACAGTCTTGTCTTTTGAGGTAGAAGCAGCCGTTTGTGGGATTATGAGACTGAATTAGGCGTCTGATAGATTAACACAGTTTAGAATACACACAGGTGAACGTCTCCTTCAACACGAATATACGGAGATAGTTGTAAGTCAAGTATATCCCCTCTGCCTGTACTCTGGAGCAGAATCCAGAGAAATCCAACTTTAGCGAGTGCAATCTGATTATTTCAACAAGCATTTACCATCTCATCAATTCCTTTTTTTTTTTTTTTTTTTTTAACACCCAGAATTCCAAAACAGATTCTCAACTGATTCAAATGAATAGCTAGTGAATGAGAGAACAAAATAAATAATAGTCGACCTGGAGTATGGGAGAGGAAGACGCGGCTCTCCTCGGCAGCTCGATGGCTGACAACGGGACGACCAAAGCAAACAGATTTCCACAAAAAAGAAAAGAAAAAAAGTCAAATAAAGAGGTATTATAGTTACAGTGCAAAAAAGATGAGAAATTCAAGCTTAATACAAAAACATAGCACCAAACAAAAAAGAAAAAAATATATAAAGACAAGAAAATGCATGCAATTAACTGAGGTATTCAAGTGAAAAAGGGCTTATTGATAAGGGGAGGAAAAAAATAAGTAATTTAGCGAGAAGCAAAAAAAAAAAAAATGTCGAAACAGAAACCCCCCAAAAAGACTGGTATCCTTATCTTCAACCCCGTAGTGTCCCGTCGGTTACAGCTTTGGTAGGAACGGGATGCGAGGAACACTCGTGTGCTGAAGTTAATTGGCCGGTTCCACAAAAGGAGAGCGTATTTGAAACGATGAGAGCCTTAAACACGAGTATCCTACGTAGAAAAGTCTGCAGCATATCAGCGCGCCGGCGGCTTCCTCTTCTCGTATCAAAACATGTCCGACTGAGTCGCCGTGGTCGTGCCGCCCTGACGCTCCATGGATTTACAACATTTATAGAAGCAATCCAGTTGTCATGGTTTTATACACAAACTACAAGAACATGCGACCTTAAGTGCGGTTAAAAACTACTTTAAATTACAGTAACTGGGAATGTTGGAATTCCTCTCCGTTCTGCAGGATACGGGAGCCTTAGCGTCGAAGGCCGATATCAAATATCATTCATGGATCTCGTTTGTGTTTTTTTTTAATATATATATATATATATATATATATATATATATATATATATATATATATATATATATATATATATATATATATATATATATATATATATATATAATTTTGGTGTCAACAGGACCACCCAATTGGAATAATGGAACCCTAATGGAATAAGTGCAAACATGATTAAGAATACCATTTCAAGACAGATTTCAGACAGAAGCCACCGGTTGGTTTGCTCCAGTGGTTTCCGTGAGCCACGGCCGCCTGGCACCGCTGAGGAGTTTAGCGTTTTTTGTTGTTTTTCCTTTTTTGTTCTTCCTACATTGATTTACACCTTTTGATTGAACTATATACACAATCTAATACTACACAATAAGCATAAGCCTCATCTCATTGACATTGCTAAAAAAAAAAAAAAGAAAAAAAAAGTGAGGAACAGACATTGCGACCTGACCTTCTTTTAAACACTTTGCTGAACGTTAATAAAGCACTCATGTGATTACACAAAGCAGAGAGGGAAAGCAAAGATTGTGTTTGCGCAAACAAAAAATTAAGTAGTAAAAGAAGTGATGTGAAATCTGTTGAGATCCGCTCTGCTCCTCGGTTGCGTCTCCACAGTGATTCCCCGGCTGCCTCGGTCGCACCGTTGCGGGGCCGGCGTTGCGCTGCGTCGGGAAGCGTGTTGCTTTTTAAAAATGTATTTTCTCTTTACTCTCTCCCTCCGTTAGCGTCAGTAGCTTATGTGCTAATGTTGAGAGCTCAGTTGGTTTGGACCTGAGGTTGATTGGCTTTGAGGCTGCGCAGAGCTCGTCGCGCCGCCGCCGACTTTGCGATCCGGTAGCTGCGGCCGACTCCTTTGAACTTGCCCTTACCGACGACCTCCACCGTCACCCGGACCTTCCCGTCGTACGTCCTCTCTGCAGGGCTGCACACGGAGGAAAGGAACAACTTGTCTTCAACCAGTCCCTTTCATCTCTGGTTTAGTTGAATGTAAATGCTCTCTTTAACATCTGGTCAAATAAATAGCTTTACATGAACAATTAAGTCCTAAGCAGTCATTAACCAATAGCCTTTTATCTGTGGGAAAGCCGTCACATATGCCATCTGTTAACTGAAGAGCAGAAGCTGGTCTCCTACCTGAACTTGGCAGTTTCTGGTTCCATCTCCAGCAGCTCCCTCACAGGAGAGCGTGGCACATTGGCAGAGAATTTTTCTTGAAGTGGAGAGGGGATAAAAAACATTTAAAAAAAAAAAGGAGTCATCATAAACTAATCAGAAAGACAAAATCATGAATGTTTGCCATCACCCACTCATGGACGGTCCAACAAATAAAGAATGCGTCCATAGACAAATGTGCCTTGACTCTTCCTCACCTATAAGTGGCCTCATCATTGGATAATACACCTGCCACACCGTCTCCAGTGACATCCTGCTGTCCATGTAAATCGCTCCGGCTAGCGACTCAAAGATGTCCCCCATGGCCTTCGGTACCTCGATGTCCTCCTCCTTCTCCTCATCTTCCTCAGAGCGACGCAGCTGGTTGCCGAAACACAAAAAAGGATTTTATTAATCTTTCACGCCGAAGGTGGCGCCAGAATAATTCTCTGAAGACGTTCGTTAAAGTGGACTTGTTTGTTAGCAGTGTTGGGGTAGTTACTCAGAAAAAGTAACTGGTTACAAGTTACTAGTTACTTCTGAAAATTGTAACTAGATTACTTTACTAGTTACTGCATTTGAAAAGTAACTTCACTACTAGTTACTTTACTTTCCATTTTTTTAAGCAAATGTACAAATTAACCGTAAAGATACATGGACAAACATCATGGCCCTTTCATCACTTTATTTTCAATGTTCAATAAAGGGCATCTCTTAGCCTTTCCACATAGTGTATTGTAAACATGTAAAACAAAATGGCATATACAACTCAGCCATTAACTTGAACGAACATTAACCCTGTTCACACTGTCTGACCAAAGAAATATGCCTCACTTTAAAATCCACAAACAACAGGATACAAGAGGCTACATATGGTTGGGACATTCAGGTCAAGCAGCAGAACACATTGAAAACAGGCTTTGGGAAACATGAGACCCACTAAACCAAATGTTTAAGAACAAAACCAGCTTGTTATAGGAATCATTGTAGTGGTTTAAGAAAGATAGAAAAATAAATGGTACTTTTGGTGATTGGACGCTGCAACTGATCGCTGGAGTTTCATACTAGAGTGAAGACGATCACAGATTAAACTCAAGTTATATATTAAATCTGTTAAATTATTCACCATCTGGTTCAAATATGTTCATTGTAGGTCTGAACCACAAACTACTGTCTTCTAAGATTGTATCTGTTGTTTCCCTCAATAACGTATTATGTATGTCATTAAAAGCAGAGAGCTGGAGAGAGGAAACACTTTTTACAACACGTAATGAAGAGAAACTATATTTATACTGTGGGGTATTTTATAATGATGTCACAATCAGACTCATTCCGCCAGTAGAAATGGATCCTGCGCGTATAAGCAGGACACATCAGTGTATATAAATACTCAATGCAGATTATTAAACGGTAACAGACGACAGAGAAAACATCTCCACTCTGACACTCATGATAACTAACTGTGTCTTTATTAATATAAGTAGTAGTTTAACACCATTAAATCAACTATTTTAAGTGCATTTTTATTGGCATGTTCGCTAAAAACTCTCCGGACAAAACTCCGTCAGCTGTTAAAGCGACTAACAGCTGATCAGATGTGATCCGCTGTCAGTCGGCCGCAGTCATCAGAAACCTACGTTGCTTCACGTGACGCTTCAGAGGAAAGGACGTCTCATGTCTATTAAAACATATTTCCTCGCGTCTTCTCTCCGCGCTTGGTTGAGGGAAACGGTGATGCAATGTAGAGACTTGGGACGTACCTGTGATAGGCTGTTCATGCAGGAAGTGTCGTGTGACTCGCGCGCCACTAAAAGAGAACTTTTCGGACTGGTAAAAATGTCTTGAGTAACGTAGGAACGTGCGTTACTGAGGTCTAGTAAAGTAGTGTAGTTACCAATATCTTGAGTGTAATGCGTTACTTTACATCGTTACCTATACAAGTAATTACGTTACTGTAATCCGTTACTTTGTAACTCGTTACCCCCAACACTGTTTGTTAGCATTGGAGTTTTTTTCCTCTCCAAAATTTAAATAAAATACCTCACAGACTAAGTGCCAAAACTTGCCATGGAAACTCAATGACAATTTGCAACCCTGAACACATCCAACGCAGACGGCCAGTGAGCATCTGGGTTTTAATACATTTCTTAAATATATGAAGCAACACGCTAAGTCTCTCTTTAAACCATCTGCTGACAGACTACTGACACCACATGCTACACTAGCAGCTGCATCCCGTGGTCATGAGAAGTGGTACCAGGACTAGGGCTGTGCGATATACCGGTCTAAGTTGTCCTAACGGTATGAATTTTTCACATACCTTCATACCAGTCGCCGCTGTTTGGCAGGCAACAACATTTAATGTTCACAGCTTGAAGCTGAAGGAACAGCGGACCGAGCTAGTTAGGTCTCATGTTAACTCATTTGACTCAGGGTGTGCAAAAAATGACATTGCCAAAAGGCATGCTGGGTAAATGGCACCGCCCACACAGGAAGACTTTTCTTGTGAAGGAAGAAGTCTTTTCCTGTGCAGGCTTTACCCATCATGCCTTTTGGCGATGTCATGTCTTGCACACCCTGAGTCAACTTCTATCCGTGAGACATAAGTCACTGTTCACGTATCTGTGACTGTAAACATTAAATGTTGCTGCCGGCTGAAGAATGACTTTCGTCATTCTTGCGCCACTAGTATCAAGGGATTCCCCTGGGTCCTAAATCCCTACAGTTTAGCTCCCTATGCACCAATCAAAACAGCTGCTGGCCAGTTGCGAGCGAAGGCGGTGGCAGTCCTTTTCGGCATCAATAATTTAATGTGTTTATTTTGGAAAAAAATACCGTGATATACTGTGAAACTGCCAGAATCTTACAAAATATCGTGATATGAATTTTTGCCCATACCGCCCAGCCCTACTGCAGCAGTTCTGTATTCCTTTCAGCTGCTCTCAGTAGCTTGTGTGTGAGCCTGCTGGCCCCGAGGCAGAAGAGAACCTCTACAGCAGAATGAGAGGAGATCTGGGGCCAAGATAGCAATTTCCACGCAAATTAAACCCAACTGCATGTTCTCAGTGCTGAACTCATTGGCATATGAAACGGAGTCAAAGAAGCTGACAGCCTCGTTATTGAGGCAGATCTTTTTGAATACTGACTATTATATGAAGGAGGTAAAATAACTACTCGAGCAAAGAGAAGGTTCTTTTGGGTTTGGAAGCAGGACTCACCTCGGAGTCCATGCCTTGCATCTCATTCTTCTCCAGCTGAAACTGCACAAAGTCGTCGATGACGTGGAAAAGCTCCGGTGAGATGGCCTTGAAGTACTTGTGGTAGTCGTACTTGACGGCCAGCGAGGCAAAGATGGTGTTGTTGACAAGTGCCGAACGCAGGTCGGTCAGCACGCCGGGAGAGTGCTGCCGGGGGTCTTCATAAAGGTGCTTCGTTATGAGGTAGTCTAGGATTGCATCGCCGAGGAACTCCAGCCGCTGGTAACAATCTGGAGGGAAACAAAATAAACAGTCAAGCTCTTAGTACATTCTAGCTAACTTCAAAACAAGGGATTTACTAAATTGAGTTGCAAAATAAAACCGTGTGTGTGTCTTAATAAAAAAAATGTGTGCGGAGCAGAACAACTGGCCGGCAGCGTGTCTGAGATTGAAGTGAGACACTGAGAAAAGTCGAGGTCGTGATCTTCACAATAAAACATCTTTGATGTGATGTGTCCAGTCTTGGCCAATCAGAGTTAAGATGTCTTCATTTCCCTCAAACTTGTTTTTAATGGAAGCTAGTCAGGTTGCTATCACGTTAGCTAACGTGTTTGGGTTGTGTATTGTCGTTAAAGTTACTTCATGTTCCGTTACAGTTCAGTCTTGCTAGTAAAAAAACATAGCATGATGAAACATGCCGTCACCCCCCGGTCTGGTTCAGTTCATGCTGTCACTCGTCAACGTTAAACCGGCACACCGGAGGATCTGGCTGCAGTACAATGAAGCAAATCATGTAGTTGGGCTTAGCTAACAACGTGATGTCGTGGTCATAAGAAACCCAGATATTGATTAGATGATGTGAATGAAATAGTTTAAGGAAGAGGACGCTCTATATGCAGCGCAGCTTGATGAAGGGCTGAGATGAAGTGGAGCTGAGCCTGAAGGTGGAGGTCCAAACAGACGTGAGGGGAGCAGTACAGCTTCCCTCTGTCCAGTGTTCATACATATTGATAAAGCAGGGCATGCTAAATGCAGCATCTACTCAAAGGAGATCAATTACAGTAAAAAGGGCTCACATGCCTATATATTTGGCAGATGTAAAGCATACATGTGTATGTTTTTTGTGTTAGTCCATTTTTATTTTTTTAATTAACAGCTCAGGGATGTTCAATGAGCAACCCGTTTGTGCTTTCTGAACATGGTTTGCACTGTCAGTTTTGTTTTTGAATAAAGGGTTGGAAATGAATATATATATATATATATATATATATTTTTTAAATAATCAAAAAAATTATCATTAAAATAATTGTTAGTTGCAGCCCTATTTACAATGTTGTGGTGACCCACATACGGACTGTGAGAGACATTCATCTAAGGGCTACTGTGCCTTTAAGAGCTGGTGGGGTTTCCGGGGTCTGGGTTGGTTTTGGTTGGTTTGGTTTCCGGGAAGCGTGGGGTTTTGCGCTGCCGCTATAGTACTGCACAAGTATTGTACATTTTATGTGGAGCTTGAGTAAACTATCTTGACTGCAACTACGCCTACTGTCTCGCTGTTTCTCAACTCTACAATGTAACATTATTCAAGATCAGCAACTAGAAAAGCATAAATACTGATGTCCTAATCATACTTTACTGAATATTGGCAGATAAAGATATTTCACACTGATGGTTGGGGTAAACTGTCCCAATCCGTACGAATCATGATCAACAACGGAAAATAGGTTTGCCTTAACTTCTTTGTAAAGTTTTTACAGCTTGTTCTGGTGACTCCTAAAAAGTGGCAAAAAAAATAATTCAACGTTAATCATTCAATTGAATTCCTATTCTGTGGAGACATGGGCAGAGCTGAGCAGTGTTCAAGGGCCAATGACACGCATCCATCAATTATGTATGTATGAATGTTGGATTGGATGGATGTGTGGATGGCTGAATGACCAATTTACCAAGTTCCAATTTTTGGCATCGTCAATCATAACATTTAATCTAAATAAAGATTCATGTCTCACTGCCTCGGCATCCATTACCAGCAACAGTTTTCATAACCAGATGCTACTTCTAGTCCCCAAACACAGCACTCTGAACTGGACAGGTGTGAGCTGAAGTCTGACCTGTGATGGTGTTGTAATGGTAGGAAGCGTGGGTGAAGGCTTGCAGCAGGTAAGCCTTGTTCTCAAAGGTGTAGTTGATCTTTCTTTCAAAGTTCTCAAAGCCAGAGATGAGGTGGTTGAGAGTTCGCTCTGCGTCTGGATGGTCCAGCAGGCTGCGGGGCGGGATCTTCAGCCAGCCGTAACACAGGTCGATGGCGGTGATCTGGCAGCTCGGCACCACTGCTCCCATCAGGGCCCCTCTCTCCAGCGGTAGCACCTAATGTGATCGGAAAACAACGCTCAACCTGTGTGACGGCTGCGAAGTCTCATACACAAAGGCGGCAGGCCGTGTTGAGATTCGTGTTGAAATGCCTGCTCTCTCATGAACTAGCCCCACCTCTGACAGTTGGTACCCGCTTACCTTGAGGCCCAGCGAGCAGAGGAACATCTGGGCTGCTCTCTCTCCACAGCTGGTCAAGTAGCAGCCCAGCAGAGCCTCCACGCAGTCAGCAATGCTCTTGTCGGCAATGCACTGCTCCGTGTGCAGGTCGTAGGAGATGGACTGCTTGCCGAGCTCTGCGCCGCAGTTCTCCTCAGACGGGTTCCAAAAGCCGACCACAAAGTCGTCGTCCTCCCCGGCCTTACTGGGGTCCAGGTAGCACATGGCGTCCCACGAGCTGTAGTCGAACTCCTCCGCGGTGGGCGTGCTGGGCGCCGGCTCCGTGGGGTAGTGGGCTGCGGCGGGGTGGTGGTGGTGGCGGGGCTTCTTAGGGGGCTTCCACTCGTACGGAGACTCCGGGGCGGGGGAGGAGCCCGGGGCCGCGGCGAGAGGGGGAGGCAAGGTGCTCAGCGAGATCTTCTTACCGAAGGCGCCGGAGCCCAACAGCATGTTGTCGATGAACTTGATGTGCTCCTTGTAGTACTCCAGATCGTCCTCCATGTTGACTTCGTCCTTGGGCTCGTCCTTCAGCATCAGCTCACCCTCCTCGTCTATCTCCTCGTCCACCTCCTCGTCAGAGTCGTTGTCAGGCTGCCCGTTGGCCAGGAGCTCCTCTTTGGCCTGGACGATAGATGCAAAACAGACGTTAAAACCTTCATCTCTGCACTTCATAAGGATGCCAGTTGATCGACACTTCAGACCCCCTGAGGGCCTCGAATGTAACATTTACTTTTGTCTGAATTCTTTACCTGGAATTGTCTTTAAGTCACTTTGTGCCACATTAAACATATTTATATATTCTAACATATTCATCAACAACTTAGTGAAATAGCATTACTTCTTTTTTACAATTATTATATCATATTAGTAGTCTAAACTCAAATGTGATGTGTTGCCTGACAAGGTGAAAGCCTGCCCTCTAGTGGGCTGACAACATCCGTGAATGAATACATGAACGTGCTACATTTGTGAATGGGCCCCTCAGCTCAATCTCTTTCACACACACTGCCAGTTCTTGTCCTCCCTCTGCAGTGCAGTATAAAGTGGAGAAGAAGCACGACGTCCACTGACCTCCTCCGAGTCCGGTATGTCTGTGCTGCTCTTGTCCTGGTTGACCACGTAGGCAGGAGGCAGCCAGTTCACCGGGGGGTCAAAGATGGACACCACCATCCTGCTGGGGAGCCCCTTCTTCTTTCCCAGACGGTACAGGTTACAGTTGCTCACCTAGAGGAGACGGGGAGAGGGTGAGTTCAGACCTGGAATGGCTTCTTGGATGCATTGCAATTCTCTCTGAAATTTCCAATTATCAAGTTGTCAAAATCTTTAAACTCAATTCTCAACGTTATGCTCGTCGTTAACAATTATGCGCAGTGTTTTAAAAACAGCATATAGTCAGTGAGAAGAAATAACGCATGTATATACAAATTTTGAGGCATCAAGATGAATCGATACTTGTTTCAGGAATTGCACTGTAGACCTCTGAATCTAATCAAATCCTGAGGTGCCTAGAGATTACCACCCATTCATACACTGATGGGAGGGGCTTATTGTTGGGCAGGTGGCCCCAACAATACAAGGGGCCAACTGCCCATCGAACGCTAATGAAGGCCAACGTGAGGATGTAAGAAGTGGCAGCTTTAACTGGAATATATTTGCACATTTATATTTATTTAATTGTGTGTTACATTGTGTGTATGTTTTCTACAGCTGCAACACAACTTTAGCATCGACAGAAGCAATGAAATGTCTTTAAAGTGTCCCATAACAAGTCTCACACGAACAGTCTCACCTTCTTGCTGCGCATGTAGCTGAGCCGGCCCTCGTGAGCGTCGGGGTAGGTGCAGAACAGGTACGTGGTGATGGCGTGCTTGAGGAAGGAGTCTCCGAGCATCTCCAGCCGCTCCAGGTTGAAGCCATCGCTGGCGTTGGATAGGGTCAAGGCCTGCAGGATGAGGCCCGGGTTGGGTCCCAGGCTTTTGGGGGAGTCGCCAGTCTGGGCTTCGTGCTGGGGGACAGCGGGCGGATCAGGAGAAGGTGCTGTGGGAGTGTCGGGACCCGCGGCTGCCCGGGTGCAGACTGAGGTAGCCGTAAATGTGTGGTGTGAGGTCTTCCCCGGTGTACATTCGTCACTGGGCTGCGGAGGACTGGCGCTGGGCGTCTTCGAGCTGAGAGCGGGCTGCACGGGAACTGAGGTAGTGGCTTGTATCGATTCAGGACTCTGCAGCCCAGGGGAGCCGGGCTGGGAGCGTTGGCAATTGTCACGTTGCTGAAGGTGCTCGTCATGGGGGCCGTCGTCATCACAGTCGGTGACTAGGGCAGTGCCGTTGGTTAGGTTGCTCGTGCATGTGGCTTCTCTGGGATCGGGGGCCGCGTCGGACCCCTGCTCGGGCTGGGAAGAGTGCCCGCTACTGGGGTAAGCTAGGGGATCGGGGCCAGGGCTCTCAGTCTCTTGATGCGTACACTGACCCTCATCGTCCTCACTGCCGGAGTCAGGACAGATGAAAGTTTTGCTGTCGATGGATCTCTTCCAGCCAAAGTCTAGGTTTGGGTACCTGACACACACACACACACACACACACACACAATGCTGGGAAACTGTGCAATAGGAAAACAAAGAAAATGCAGAAAAAACGTTTTCTGTTTCTAGAAAACTGTTAACATTCAACAGCTCATCGGCCATAATTCTTACTTCAACAGTTAAGGCAATCAAATATCAGAATCAGCTTTAAATATTGGCATATTGTCAATAAATAACCAAAATAACTGAAATGTCCGTTAAGTAAATGTACGTTCTTCGGGAATGCTCCATCATGAGACTCTGACGTTGATAATTCCTGAACTTGTTTGTGCCCGTTCATACGAGGCAGTACTGTAAAATGATGTGTAACAGGGCTCAAGCCCTTTAATCACATGCCTTAAAGTTTGTATCGTCTACAGCTGAGTGGGGTTACAGATACACAGCTATAGTCTTACTGTGGCTCAGCCTGAACCTGCAGTGTGTGTCCACATATAACCCACTTCAGTTCATCTTTCGGCATATAGTTTCACACAATTCGTGTTCCATTGAGCCTCAGTAACCCAGCAGACCAACCAGAACGCTACGGTTCAGCAGAAAGCTGACAGCGACTGGAGATGATGCACGAACAACCTGTGAACCACTGTACTGTAGTGTTACAGTAGAGTGATATAGTGGAAGGCCATTGTTTTATTAATTATGCAAATGCTTAACAAAGCAACCATAGGGACTCATGTGTTGTGTTAGTGTGTGTAATGGAGACCTGAAGTTGGGGGGCAGGGTCTGGGCTCCCACTCCGGCTTCACTGGCAGTCTGGGCTCGGAGCTCCTCTGCGGTCAGAAGGCAGTGGAGGCGGTAGAGGATGCTGGGCAGACACACTGCTTTCCGCCACATGGAGGCCGGGATGGGGTGGATGGCACACAGCTCTGGAACCAGGATCTGACGAGCACAGCAATAGTTTAGACCGGGACTGTTGCAGGACAGAATGTATGGAAGGTGACATGGCCAAGACTCGTCTCTGGAGGTGGTCACACTGACGTACCCTTTTCCCACCAACATCAGAGTGTAAATGGGGTTGTTGTTTGTGTGGAAATTACAACTAAAAGTAGGTGACAGACTCCTCCTCAACTGCAAGAGGACTAGTATGCCTGTCTGTATTCTGGTGCGTTACTTTAAACAAAACAAGTAAAAAGCTGCATGCATACACACATTATATATATATAAAAACATGGACACCCCCCATATTCTCATTTGTTTATTATTGTTATTGATTGTTAATTGTTTATTCGCCTGGCATCTGTTTGTTTATCTGCAAGGGAGGTTTGAATGATTTGAAAGGTTAATATTGGTTACAAGGATTTAAGTTCAGGCAGAGGGAAGTGAGGGAAAAAGCTACGCTCGCGCTATTCAGTAGAGACTAGAATAGCCTGTAGTACGATTGTGGAGCTGATCAGTGTGTGTTTCTGTACTTTTCAGTGTGTTTGGGTACTTTCAGTGCTGTTGATAAAGAAATACATACAAAACCATGCACGCATGGACCTCCTATGTCCAAGTGCGCAAAAAAAAGAGAAGTTTTTTTTGACCTTTTGACCTCCAAATTCTAAATCAGTTGACCCTTGAGTCCAGATGGATGCTGGACTCTCTTGACAGTGCTGGCATCAGTGTGAGCACCACCACAGAGGCAGCGTTACCTGTTTGTTTTGCAGACTCTCCCACTTGGCCTTCCTCTTCTCTGCACTGCTGAGGGGCAGGGCTTTGCCCTTCTGGTTCAGGTGCCGAGGGGTTAACAGGTTCAGTCTGGGAGCACACAGAAAACAAGAGCCTCTGCTTTAGGCCGGGCCAAACAACGCATGTACCAAAGGCTGTCTTCACACTGCAGTTTTATAACAAATCAAATATTCAAGAGAAGGCTCGGGCATTCTGGGTATTCTCCAGCGGTTTAGCTCTAACATGGTCAGAAAAGAAAGGGGGCAATAATGCAGATCCAGAGCGATCAAATTATTTATTCCTTGCATTCTTCTCCCTCGTCAACATCTGGTGTCTTAATTACCCATAATGCAACTGGCCTTCGAAGGGCTATGGTTATGCTAGTACCATCTTATGTATCCTGGAGCCTCTACTAGTCTGCAGCAGGCTGCAGTGGTCTGGTGAGATCACTTCCTTCTAGCTTTCAGACCCAACCAGCACAGACTCAAATGGCATCACTTGAGGACATTTCTCAGACTTCACAGTTCCCTCTGGGAACACTTATGGCTTTACACTACTTGAAACCCCGGTAAAAACACAGGCGGATGTGTGAAATTGGTGGAGTTCCATTTAAGATATAGACTGCAATGGGGTTTTTTTTCTATGTATATTGTGATATGAAACATTTCAATCTCAATTTTCTAGGCTACATTTTATAGTTAAATGTATCAAAACTGGAGAACTCTGTTATCTCACCTCTAAATTATGCTCTCAATGTTGTGCTATGTAAATATGTTTGTGCTCTAGGAAATAATGTTATCATAAACACATAGGTTGTATAGATCTGAATGGTGAAAAAAAAGAAGAAGTGTAAAATCTAAGCACATGCACATCTACAGCTATATCTGAGTGTCAGGTTCCAGGTGCTGCTGACCTGGAGGAGGTGTGGTCTACGTCCAGAAGCGGCTGGTTCAGGTTGGACAGGTCCAGGTTGTACTTGGTTTTGTAGTACTCGGCAAACGTCTCGTACTCGGGCGAAGGAAACTTACTGAGCGGCGTCAGGTCGGTGTACACGTCGGCGACGTAGAAGCGGTGAGGCTGGTCAAAGTTACGATACCTGTGAGGGAGTTGGACGGTCATTATGTGGCTCACACCGGCGTTCCTCATCCATCAGGAGCATTTACACAAGTAACCACGGTACCTTGGGATGATGACAGCATCCTGGTAGTCCTCCAGCTTGAAGGTGAAGGGGTTCTGCTTGGTGTACTGAGTGGTAGGGATGCCGGTGCGGGCCTCAGACTTCTCAATGTCCTCCATGAACATAAAGTCCATATCTAGAGTGTGGGAGTCCCCAACTGAAGGAGCCATAGAAGCAGCAGGGAGCGAGAGAGAGGACACTGATAAGAGTCTACACGCCAGGACCAAACCATCCACCCGGATCGACCGAGAGCGATTCTACTCACCGACATTCAGAGGTAGAACGCAGTAAGCCGAGTCGGCCAGCGTGGGCTTGAACTCCAGCGCCGGCTTCTCCAGCCGGAGGATGTGGGAGAAGATGTACTGGTGCAGGCGGGTGATGAGGTCGAGCTGCGCGGTGGCGAGCGCGAAGCCAGACTTCTGCAGCTCGATGGAGATGGTCACCTCGCCCGAGCGAGTGTACACCGGGAAATGGGGGATCTGGACGGAAGGAAAGCACCACACACACCGACGGTGAGAGGGCAACACTGGAGATATTTCTTTCTTTTGATAAGTGAACAAAAGGAGCACAATTCCAAGGGGCGATAACATGTTAGTCTGGTGCGAAAGGTTTTCACCGGGTAGCCTACTCGAGGTATGGGGTTGGCAGTCAGGATGCCGAAGCACCTGGTGGTGTCCTCCGGTGGGTAGAGCTTCCTCCTGCGGAAGTTGAGTTCATCGGGGAGAGGGGTGGTGAGGACCATCCCGATCACATAAAGGTAGTACGTCTGCTCGGGTACGGCGTAACTGTCCCGCAGACACTCTGGTATCTGAAGAGGACAAAAAGAAGCAGGAACAGGTCATTCACGAAATTCTACAGGAGCATTCCAAATTGCTTATTGTTCATTGACATTTATATTGTTTGTGCTGCAGAAGATAAACAACTATGTGCCCAAAAAAGTTTGCTTTGCGTTTGACTGTGTGACCTCATTACAGGTTCACCAGAAGTGGGCCGGCTGTGAGCAGTGCCGGCTGGGGAAGCTTCTGTTCGGCCCCCACGGGTTGCACTCCACTGAATATCTACCAAACCAACGGATAACCAAATATTCAGGAGCCCTAATGTGTGTGGATAACGGCTACGTGGATGGCCAGCAAAGATGAAACACTTCCTCATAAACAGCCTGTTTGGTCAGAGGTGAGCATACAAAGTCATTTTGATCAAAAACTACAGTAATTATATCTGTGAAGGTATTTAAAAGTATATCAGCAGTAAAGGTTAGCATTCTTAACAACCAAACATTTACAATGAAAGCTCAGTCTGAGTAATCAGTGTTCAAGGTTTGTCTCATGAAACAACAAACCAGAGACACGAGAGTCAGGGAGCTGTAGCGGACCAGACTTTCTTACGGCTTTAGGGTAGCACTGCCTCCTCTTGGTGGAGCCGGGCCGGCCCGGTACGCTGGTCTCCTCCTCATCATGGAGGTCCAGCTCCTCCTCGTACTTCACCGTCTCCTTCCCCACCGGCATCAGGTGATCATCCAGCTCACCTGGGAGGAAGAGAGCAAGAACAACAGAGTCAGGTCGTCTTACGGCAGCTGACAGGAAACATTGTTTGACAATATTGTCATACATCTGCAACATTTCAATTGGGGTTTTACCTATTTTGTGGAGTTTCTCACAACATAGTAGTGCAACTGCTTTCTCTGCCAGCCTGGCACAGTTCATGATAGGACCCTGTAGAGACCATTGCACGATTAATAATAGTCTGAAGAAAGTGCACTGTATTAGTGTTGATATTCTGGAAAGTCAGGGCTCACCATCACTGAAATTCTTTTAAAAAAAAGGTAATGATCTTTCTCACCTTAATAGGAACCCGCAGAGGGGAGTTGATGGGTAGGTAGAGTGTGGACTGGAAGCGGTCGCCGTGCCTCTCAGCAGTTTTACACTTGGGCGCCAAGTGGGTGAACGGGTCACTGGGCAGCCGGGCGCAGTACCTGGGGGGGAGGGGGTGGGGGGTTAACGCAGTGGAATGAGACTATGAAGTGTAGCAGCGCATGCGACCTGTAGAGTTCTGTACATTGTAATTACTGTAACATCTGTATCTCAAACTCTGTTTTAATGACTATGCTTTTTTTATTTACTTGCATAATCATTTGATGTGTACTGTATTTGCTGCCTAGAATAAAACGTTGAGGAATATGATGTTTCTTATAATTGGATAAAATCCCAATTAAGGCTCCCGTCCAAACTCAATAATAAACAACATATTCCCGAAGCCCAATCTGACTTCAAAATGATGGTACACCACCTTCGAGTGCTCAGGTTAGCTCAACCAAACTGTATGTATGTATATATTCCTTCTACCTGTTAATGTGTCCGATGGCTGTGTTGATGGTGACCCGCGGACCTCCATCCTCAGATTGGAGCACGTAGGGCGGGAGGATGTTGTCGTCGTCCAGCACCTGCTCCACTTCAAACTCCCCCACCTCCACTGACTTGGAGCACTTGTTCCTTAAGATCTGCTCACGAGTCAAATGAGATCATCGTCACAATATGTCGTACTAAATCTACTGACATAACTCTCAGATCAGAAACTGCCCGCTTGGGAACTCATTGAAACAATCAACCACTGACTGAACCCAACCTTCTCTATGGCCTTGTAGGTGGTGAGATCGTCCTCGAAGGTCCTGGTCCCCTCACTGTCCGCCAGCATGATGTAGTTGGAGACCGGTGCTCGGGCTCTGCCTTTAGACTGGACGTAGGACCTGTACTCTGTGGGCAGGTCGAACCGCACCACCAGGTTACACTTTGGGATATCCACGCCTTCCTCCACAATGCTGGTGGCGATCAGCAGGTTGGTTTCATGAGCCCGGAATTTGCGGAGAACCTGTGATTGAAAAAGAAGGGGGTGTTAATAAATAAATAAATAAATAAATAAATAAATAAATATCCAAATTTGGTATATTTCAATACTTTTGGTCAATTAGAATATTGGTCTAATACATAGCCTATTGTATCAAAGTATTGCATTAGCGAGCTTGTAACATGGGTATTCCTGTGAGTGACTCGTGGCTGCTTACCTCCTCTTGTTTCCTGAACTCCACCTCCATCTGCTTGTTCCGCGGCTGGTTCTTGCCGATGCTGTGGCCGGTGATGAAGTTGCTGCTGATGTATGCCAGCTCCGGGTCCTGCTTCCCCGCCTCTTTGATCAGACTGAGGAGGAAACACAGACGCCATGCGTCAACAACATTTTACAACTTCTCTCAGCTGCAGTGGCCGGGATATTAAACTGTATTCCAGAGGGTCACGGTTCCGGTTTAAAACAAGACATTTACTAGACATGAAGAAGTATAATAAACCTCACAAAGAAAAGGACGGAGCCCTACCGATTGAGGATGACAGCTGTGTACCGCCTCTCCACAAAGATGATGCCACACAGGATGTTGGTGAACGGCGAGGGAAAGTTGGCCTCAGGCCTCTCTTTGACCTCCACCTCCTCATCCTCGTCCTCGTCCTCCGAGTCGCTCCATGACACGTAGTCGTCCTGGTTGCGGTTGTTGTACCACTCCACGCTTTCGAACTGCTGCCGCTCAAAGGGCTTGTACTCGTGCAGGATCTCGAGCAGCCGGAGAACCTTGGGCGTGACGTACTTCAAGTCGAGCGAGGCGGGGGAGAAGTGCTCCTCGCAGAGGGCGTGCACCTTGCGCAGGATGGTGTCGGTGAAGAGCAGAAACTTGCGGCTGAGCTCCTTCTGCTCGTGTTTGATGTACTTCTGGAGCTCCCGCACCATGATGCCCGCGGCCTTATCTGCACACCAGGGACCCAGGACCTGCAGCACGGCCTGGCAGTCCCCCAGGACCTGGACAGGAGTGAGACAGTGTGAACAGCTGTTGAGTTTTTTTTTTCTTTTTTCTTATAAACTCATGAACATTAACTGCCTATTGGCCGGCGGAAACTAGGTCTAAATTTAGCACCTGGGACATCGTCCTTGTCGCCAAAATGTCAGGGCAGAAGGCCAGAGGAGCCTACTACTCATCACTAATAGAGAAAAACAAGAGCAACCCTAGGTTTCTCTTTAGCACTGTGGCCAGGCTGGCTGAGAGTCATAGCTCGGTGGATCCGTGTATTCCTATAGACCTCAGTAGTAATGACTTCATGAACTTCTTCAATGGTAAGATTTTGGCTATCATTTTTTTTATATTTGGTTTGATACGCCGTCTTTCTCTGCACTTCTGTCACTGCTAACGGCAAATTGCCAACTTTTCCATTCAGTTTGGGATTATATTATTTATAACTTCATACCAAATTTGACATGATCATAGTCCGAGTTCCGAATTACATTTCAGTAAACCTCTTCAGGGTAGCGTTTATTTATTCATTACAAAAATGAGTGATATTCTACTCGTTACAGTATCACTTGAGTTTACAGTGAACCTTTGGACACAGACAGGGAAATCATGAGCATAAACCTATTATCGAAACGATTTTATCAAAGTAGGACTTCTTTGGTGACGGCACATTAATAAAACAGGTTGTTTCTGTACAGCATGTAAAGAACATCCGCAGGAAGAATAGTCATGTTTGTATATCATAGTACACACATACACAAATATGGATGTGAAAAAAAGAAGGGGTAAATCATCAAATAGTGAAACAAATACAAAAAACTAAATGAATCTTTGTAGCTCTGACCTGTTTGGAGATGAAAGTGGGATCATGGTCCTCTCTGGTGACACATATGTTGCAGTCACTCAGGAAGTGGAGAGCTTCATCCAGCTCTGCCTGCAGACAGGAAGAGAGGCCACTCTTATCCATGAAGGGGCCACAGTCCAGCACCACTTCTCGAGGCTGAGAGGCGTATCTGAAATAGAAAAGCGTTCACCTTGGAGTTACTGCCACCGGCATGCTACTACCACCACCGTCTACTGCGGTCAATGATTCTCATTCATCAGGTGATTCTACGCCGTTTGAACACAGTGATCATCATTGCAAACCTTTAGCAAACAAAAACTCATAGTTTTACCTGTCCAGGACCACAAGGTCAGTGGCAGTTTCAGCATTGCTCTTCAGGATGCTCTCCAGATTCTGGATCTTGTGCTCCAGTTCTGACGGGTCACACTTCCCATTTAGGATGGAGGCTGTGAGACCCAGGATACGGGGACTGCCCGGGCAACCCTCAAACAGCTGCACAGGGGGAGAGGAGAGCAGGTCATTCACAAATCTCTTGGCAAAGACAAAAAAGAAGGTGAATTTGAACCACAATTTGCAACCACCATCTCACCTTCATTATCTCACAGTAAGGGTGGTCCGTGATGGCCAGGTGACAGTCATCAAACACCACCAGGTTGATTTTAGACAAAGGTAAGATTTTATTTCTCAGAACATGCAGGAATATGTGGCAAGTCATGACCAGGACCTGGATAAGAGAAGGTGGAGATGGACATATTATTGGGAGCAGTGACCCAAGTAGTTGTAGTCCATCATGAGTACCTTTTAAAAGCGCTATACAAATAAAATATATTATTATTATCGCGTGACAGCATCCAATCGGATGATGATGGCTACTTCTGCTGTGCAGCGTTCTGATGATAGTGAACAACGATCACAACACAATCCTCACGGCTCGGTTTCTACCTCGACGTTTCTAGCTTCGCTCTTGCCAATTTAAAAGTTGTTCACAGTGTGTCATTATCAGCGATCAGGGACTACAAAGCACCAACGCTGATCTTGTGGTTAAATATGTTTACTGAATGTTGGCAGAAGAGCGGCAGTACAACTTAAATATCACACTATGGCGATTAAACTGTGCAGATAATGTGCAGTTCACTTGCGTGCCAAACTGTAGGCCTTCATAATATAGTTCTGTTTTTGAAAGGCACTCAGCAAGACAGTCAATAAGACAGTAAGCATGCAGCTGGTGTTAACATATCAAAACAAACACTCAGGCAATGAGAATGATCAGCACACCTGATTCTCCAATATCTCTTGACGCCACCGCTGGTCAGTCCATGACGAGGCCTCCTCCACATCCGTGTACTCTCCCACTTGGAGGTCAGAGTGAGTCCTGACCATAGCTGCTTGATAAACTACAGACGGAACTGGACAATGCAAACCAGAGAAACAGTAAGCTACTTTGAAAGATCCAATGAAATGTAAACCACTGCTTCCTGTGAAACACTAGAAACCCGGGGCAGGCGGGTACGTACCCGTGTTCACCAGAAAAACAGTCCTCTTCGCATTTTCTTGGTAATGTCCCCGAATTTGGTGGGAGAGCTCCTTTGTTAGAAGTACTGCAATAAAGGTCTTCCCTGAGCCAGTATTCAAGCAGACAATAGTATTATGTTCAATAGCTGCTTCAAGAAGTTCTACCTGTGGAGGAAGGGACAGGTTCAGGGACAGTGAGCTGGTGGAGGAATGTGAATTCAATACAAAAGAGCAGCAACGGATAGCTTTAGAGACGCCTACGCCTTGGTGCACTCACGATCCGTCACACCCATGTGGACGGCCGCCTCCTTACCTGATATTTCCGAGGTGTATAGATGTTGTCGTGGATGGCCTCCTGCTGCCATGGCAGCCCGAAGAAAGGCCCCATGGGTGAAGTGGCAGGGGTGACAAGCTGCAGGCCTGCCATGCTTCAAAGAGGTGGAGTTGAGGAGGGGGGGACTGGGCTCCTCCACTTTATCTCATTTCATCATCCTCAGCGGTGCAGAAGTTCACTGGCAGGGGAGACGAGGAGGCCGTGTTAACGCACTACAGATCAGCTGTTCTCACCCACTGGTGGGCCTCAGAGCGCCCTCTAGAGGCAGAGAGGCGGCCAAATGGTTCAAGTCAATCAAAATAAAGACTTTTGGGGTGATTTACAAAGCTAGTTCATATCCATGTGCTTCTGTCCATCCAGGGAGAGGGATCCTCCTCTGTTGCTCTCCCTCAGGTTTCTTTGCTTTTTTTCCCTGTGAAACTGTTTTTACTATCTTTATTGGGGGAGTTTTTCTTGATCCGATGTGAGGTCCCGGGACAGGGATGTCATGTGTACAGATTGTAAAGCCATCCGAGGCAAACTTGTATTTGTGATGTTAGGCTATATAAAATAAACTGAATTGAATAATTTACTTGATTAAAATGTTTTTCATGAGCACCAATGATGATGCATTTGTTATAGTGTACCTGCCTCAGATCTGAATTTATATCTGAGTTTATTTTATTTTTTTTATATCAAGTTTTGTCCTTAAAACTAATAAATGATGATTTTTATATTCACGTGGATGTCGATAATGACAGCCTAAAGTGTTGCATGTAGCTCATTGTTGGATTTGATTGGCTTCTGTCAGAGTACAGGAACCAACTAACTGCTTTAACCACACCCTCGACCTTGTTCTTACATATGGCATTAACATAGAACATTGAATAGTCTTTCCTCAGATTTATCAGCTCGTCGATGGTGCTACTGGCTCATTGAGAGTGACACTGGACTCGATAGCCCCTCTAAAAAAGAGGATCATTAAGCAAAGGAGGCTCGCTCCATGTACAACCCTCAGACCCGCATATTGAAGCAAGCATCACGGAAGCTTGAGAGCATATGGCGCTCCAACGGCCTGGAGCAGTCCCGGTTGGTTTGGCGGGATAGTCTGAGAACATATAAGAAGGCCCTCCGTAATGCCAGAGGAGCCTACTACTCATCACTAATAGAGAAAAACAAGAGCAACCCTAGGTTTCTCTTCAGCACTGTGGCCAGGCTGGCTGAGAGTCATAGCTCGGTGGATCTGTGTATTCCTATAGACCTCAGTAGTAATGACTTCATGAACTCCTTCAAGGGTAAGATTCTGGCTATTAGAGACAGGATTAATAATCTTCTTCCCTCACCAGTATCGATCTATCCTCAAAGAGAGTAGCCTTAGAGGTAGCTGTAAACCCTGATATGTATTTAGATGGATTTTCTCCCAACAACCTTGACCAATTGTCTTCAATGGTTTCTACTTCTAAACCTTCTACCTGTCTTAGACCCCATCCCGACGAGGCTGCTTAAAGAGGTTTTTCCTGCAATTACTAGATATTATTAATGTGTCTTTACTAACAGGCTGGTTTAGAGCTTGAGAACAGATTTATTTAGAGCTCAAGAGCAGCTCGTTTAGAGTTTTAGAAAAGATTGCTCAGAGCGGTTTAGAACGCGTCATATTAAGCTGCGTTCACACAAGCGTTGCAAAAGCTTGTCAAAGCTTTTGGTGTGGACGCAGCTTTATGCCGTGTTCACACCGGACGCGGCTCGAAATTTCGCGGCGCGTCCGGTGTGAACACGGCAGTTTACTTGCGTGAGTGAAACGAGGGTGTTCACACCAAACGCGAAAAAAAAAACGCGGCGCGAAGGGCGTGGCTTAGCTCTGTTGCTTGCCTCTGTGAGAGACAAGCGACGAAGCTTTTATTTCCACTATCGACCATGGAATAAATAACCACCAGTTCTGCTTTATACTTGTTGTGGAAGTCCCAAACATGTCGGAACATGAAACGCCCTCGTATTTGGGTTCATAACATCA
Source organism: Taurulus bubalis (assembly GCF_910589615.1). Taxonomy (NCBI): domain Eukaryota; kingdom Metazoa; phylum Chordata; class Actinopteri; order Perciformes; family Cottidae; genus Taurulus; species Taurulus bubalis. The sequence goes on along the minus strand of NC_136589.1, from coordinate 46,730,593 downwards.
TCCGTAGCCGCACACAGCTCTGTGAATTTCACCGACTCCTCCAGGAACTGCGTCTCACGTATCTCCGTAAAACGATACAGATTATGCCATCCACTTTTTGTGTAAATTCCACATATGTCGGAACATCAAACTCCATGGTGTCTGGGTTCATACTATTATCCGTAGTCCCACAACAGCGTCTCAATGAAGCCGCTGTCAGCGCTGGTTCAGGCGGAGCAGCAGCAGTTTCATTCAGAAACGGGGAGACGGCGGTGGTGACGGGCGTAGCTTCTCAACGCTGATTGGCTGCCGCAACCTTGCATCACGCGATTTCTCCGCCAGAGTTGGGAGAATTCAACTCACACGAATTCGCGCCGCGTCCTTCGCTTTGTTCGCCCCAGGTCAAACGTTCTGTTCGCGCCGCCTCAAACGCGTCTATCTCGCCGTGGCGCGAATAAATCGCCAATTCGCGTCGCAGCGCAGCGCGTCTGTTGATTGACTTTACATGGAATCTGGTCGCGCCGCGTCCGGTGTGAACACGGCATTAGACTTTGCCATGATTATGGTCTTGACTTCCTCATATGCGTTCATGATCATCTCCTGCCCCTCGGCGGAGAAAAAAAGTGGCTTGTCCTTTGAGTTTATTTGCCATTGTAGCGTTAGAACATCATTGATTCAGTGCTCGACTATTTCCCCTTTTGAAGCAGACGGGCAGGCGCAATGATCCAGATGACTGACGTCTGGTTCGAATTAATGAGACTGTTTGAGTGCGGGTCAGCCTTTGAGGGAACCGAGTTACCCTGACATCAATCATATCGGTAATTTAAGCTGGATAATAGGACAATTGATCGACTTAGTTGAACCACGTACGAGGAACGGGGCCCTGCTCATACACATCCTGATAATCCACAGAATCGTACAGTAACACTAGGCTTCACAACATTAAGCTAGATGTTGAATCTGGTGTATTTAGAGATTAAGAATAGCTTGTTTGGAGCTAAGGGCAGCTTGTCTGGGACAGGACAACAGCTTGTTTAGAGATTTAGAACAGCTTGCTGACAGTTTAAGATTTAAAGTGCCAAAACAGAAGATTATCTGGTGACTGTAATAATGTTCGTAGAATTAAGGTCTTCAGAAATATACTTACAGGTAATAAGTGAGACTTCCTGGATAAGCAGACAACACTTAATCTGGGCTTCATGATAAAATATCTCTCAATCAACTCCTGATGCTCCCCCACATTTAGCTGCAAACAGACCTGAAAAAAACAAAAACAGAAAACATTGATTTACTACCAGTAATCCATTTCAAACCAGAATCTCTCCATTCTCAATGAATATGAAATGTGAAGGAAGCATTCAGGTAAGCTTGGCTGTATCCGTTACTTATGTGCTGATACTATGATAGTACACTCAAAGTAACGTCTCACCTCTAGAAAAATGGGAAGTGTCGGGATTGTGACTGGGTCCTCAGCTCTGCAAAGACAAAAGCAGAGAGCAAAATGAGAATGGTACGGTACCGCTGGGTGCCAGATGCTGATTGGAGGTACATTGAGCAGAGGGAAGAATCAGAATCAGCTTTATTGGCCATGTACGTGTACGCATACAAGGAATTTCTCTCCAGATTTTGAAGACGAGAGTAATGCTGCGTTCACACCAAATGTGAAGCGATAATTCGCGCCGCTTTTACCGCGTCAGTTTACTCGCTTGATAATAAAAGTGTGTTAACACCAAACGCGGCGCAAATATTCCACCACGTCAAAGGGGCCGTGGCTTATCTCCGTGAAAAGAGCTATCATTTCCACTACCGACCATGGAATAAATAACCACCAGTTCTGCTTTATACTTGTTGTGAAAGTCCCAAAAATGTCGGAACATCACACACCCTCGCGTTTGGGTTCATAACATCATCCGTAGCCGCACACAGCTCGGTGAATTTCTCCGACTCCTCCAGGAACTGCATCTGGCTTATCTCCGTAAAACTGATACCTTTTTCTTCATCCACCATGAAAATAACCACTAGTTCTGCTTTATACTTGTGGAAATTCCACATACGTCGGAACATCAAATTCCATGGTGTCTGGGTTCATAATATTATCCATGACGGCCGCTACCAGCACTACTTCAGCAGCAGACCAGCAGCAGTTTGATTCAGCAACGGCAGTGATGACGGATGGAGCTTCTCAATGCTGACGCAACTTTGCTTTGCGTCACACAACTTTTCTCACCAGAGTTGGAAAATTAATTTGCGCCGCCCGGCGGAAACAACGCTTTTTCGCACCCCATCGCGTCTGTGCATTGACTTTGCATGGAATCTACTCGTGCGTTAACGTTTGGTGTGAACACAGCATAAGACAAGCTTTTAAACACATTTTTGACGCAGCCCATGATCGCCAACGCAGCACACGACTCTACTGCAAAGCCCCGCAGCTGTAAGCAATCCAGCAGGCAGCTTGGTGCAGCAAACAAGTCTTTATAGGTAAAGGAGCGACGTGGGCCACGCAGTCGGAGAGCTACTGCGGGGCTTGGCTCTAAAATCTCTCGTGAGATTATCATTGACCATGTGTGCGCGACGTCAGAGCAAGTCGGGATCAAATCGGACACAAATCGAACCGGCATGCATATAAAACATAATATGCCCATCAACTCTGACCAATGATGCAACACTGATGACTGGTATGTATCCAGTAGCAACGCTGAGTCTGCCCTGCAGGCTGGGATCATCCCAGCTTGGTGTGTGGCACCATTAAGACACACCAGTCCTATTGTATCACGTGTTCATGTCAACACATTGGCCCAGACAGCCATACTACTGTACTCATTATTCTGTAGAACACGCAGTCAATCTTATAACGTACAACAGCAACAAAAACACTACTGCTGTATATTTTGTGGGCATTTTGCTGCATTCCAAAAAAAAAAAAAACTTTCCTCTGTTGCCATAAGAGAAGAAACAAATAATCTTCTGGTATTCTATTCTTCTGGTACGGTTACCGTTTTCATTGTTACGATGCTGCTTTTCTTCTGGCATAGGCACATAAAAACAGTAGTCAATAGTCACGAGTGTGACTTTCTATTCTTGGACTCAATTCAAGATTAATTACATAGGGGTGCTAATTGCGGGATCTCCTCCAGTTCTCTCCTGTGCGCCATTTAAAACAAATAATGCCATGAAAGCAGAGTAAATGTGTATAGTATTGGTGTTTTTATAGTTGACAAAAGTATTAATCAACTGACTAATGAAAACACAGAGACAAAATTTATTAATGCTAAATTTGCTAAAATAAACTAAATTTACTAAAACGTTTCACTATGTCTCAGTGACTTAAATAACAAGAGAACTTTAAAAAGTTACATTAATTAAATTGGGAGGCTTTTTTTTCCCCTCAGCAAATTGCCAAATAATAAAGTAAATAGACAAGATCAGACTCTGCTCTTGAGCACACAGCTGATGGGGACGTGGTTTGTTTACGTGCCGCTTGCTGCCAGGACACGGTGTCCTAGCGGTCATGCCATCTTCACTGAATGAAAGTGACATTGTGTGACTCCTGTGTCGGTGCCAAGAGGCTGACAGCCGCGGTAGTGCTGCTTTTTCTTCTTCTTCTTTCACAATCGAATATGCAATTTTATATCCGAATGCAACGTCTAGTTTATGTATGCAGAAACTAAGTTTTAGAAGATCTTGTTTTAATGAAATGTTATGAAATACTCAAGTAGCTGTAAAGGTATAAAGATTAAACGGTTTATTTTTCTGTCAAGGCAGACAACGTTTCTATCTGTAAACATGGTCCTCAGGCATATCTAACCCAGTGGGGCCATATCTACATGTTAACCCCTTATGGTGAGTAGCATATCGTTTTCATGTTGGTTGAATGTCGGTGAGGGAGATACAACTAAGAATCACACCACCAGTACATGATGGTGAAAGTGGTATCTGTCAGTGGAACATGACTGTTTGAAACCACAGCGTGACATAACAGAATCATCAGTGGCACATCAGAACCAGAACCATGTACTCGCCAGGTATGTTTACACAAACGAGGAATTGTTCTTGGCGAAAGGTGCATAACATTAGACGAGACAATCATCAACAACAACATCATTAAGTATAAAATAAAGTGCTCAGACCAACAGATAACAGTAATGTAAACAAGTGTTCTGTAAGTCACAACTAGTGAGTATATGCCAGTGAGAAAAGGTATATGACAATAGAACTTGAGTGAAACACTTGTTAAAAAGTGCCATAAGACGTCCAACGCAGACTAAATAACAAAATGGAAAAAGGAAGTGTCGGTCTAAAGCAACCGCGCTCCTAAAGTCAGTCCTGAATCGCTGAATCTTTCGCACCTGTGAGCTCATGTTGACGTGCCAACGCATGTGCCGTTGCCCTACGGTGTAGCACAACGAGAGAGAGACAGACACAGAAGGCAGCTAAACCTTAGCCGGAATAATTCACTGTGGTGACCTGTCGGCAGCCTCCTCGCTATGGACGTGTAGCAGCATCACCCCGCACGTGCCAGTCCAAAACGTTCAGCCGTTACTAGCGGAGACCACGCCGAGCGACACGGGCTACGTTAGCTAGCTGGCAACTAAGCAGCTCAATGTCTGCCGAGCATTTTCACGTCATTAGCGTTGAGCTAACGTGAGGACACATGGCCATGACGTTAAATCGACTTCATTCAATATTAGCAGGTGTCTGCTTGATACTACCTTCGCGCTAGAGCCCCTCTCGCGAGCCGTGGCCTCATTACTGGTGGCAAAGTGTGTCGCTAGCAAATGACAAGCTACGTGAACGTTACCACACGACTAGGTTAACTAATTAGCGTATTCACGTTATCTTAGCGGATACCATGTTGTAAATAAATACTTGGTACAAATGGAGCAGCTAAATAATGGCCTCTTTCATGCCGCTTCGACCACATATTCCCACAAGAGCGATGGAAAGCCTGTAGCAGCGTCCAACAAGCTAGCCCAACCTAGCATGGCTAGCCGATGGTACCTCAGACGGGTCGTCTGGAAGCAGCTACTGACCTGGCTAAGCTGATGGCCGAAGGCATGCGTGTCTGAGCGGGCTCATCTGCCTGCGTGACTTGCAGAGCTTAACTGAAACATGGCGTAACACACACATGAACAGCCTGTAACGCAACACAGAGACTGAAGCCACCATCACCATGTCAGCGAGCCCGTTTGCTAGCAAGCTACTAGCTAGCGAGGCCAGCACACGCGAGAGCGGCGTTATTCCAGAAAGAGGCTCGTATAGTCCGGTACGTCACATCACCTGGTGGTTGTTTTCCAGTTGATAGTCTTGCCTAAAAGGACTGGAACTCGTGTGGTGGGTATCCCCAGTGCCAGTCACTCTTGCTGTTCCGATTTGGTGGCTATTCGTTCCTCGGTGGGACCACTTCCTTTCACCCGGGCCTCTGCTGCGCCAAAACATCAACGTAAACTCTGTCTCTAGCGGGGGCAATCTGCCACGCCATTCTACTAAAGGGAACGAGAATCGCTAGTGTGCTCATAGTCTGGAGGTCTACTGTCACTGGCCTCATTTAGTGGAGAGGGGAGACACGTGACTTCACTCACAGACTAGATTTTATTTTATTAGAGGAGCAAGGCTCACATTAGCAGCTATCCTTGCTGATTTTAATATATATATATATATATATATATATATATATATATATATATATATATATATATATATATATATATATGTCAAAAAAATTGTGTTCACATTTGAAATGCTTGTTTGTGATTTTGATAGTAAAAACAACAACACAATTTTCCAAATCAGATTGTTGTTTGTGTTTTGGGATCCATTATGTTGCTATAGTATTTAAGGTGAAAACATAAATGGCAGGGCATGTATAGGTGATGTGCGGATGCAAAAAAGATTGCCAAAACTGAGCATGGTAAACATTTGTTAATGTAAAGGCAACATCCCAAGTATATTTATATATCTTACAGTTAACATATCCTACATTTAAATTAAGATGCATCCATATTTACCCCAATCCAACAGGCGCAGGATGTCCAATCAAAGTGCAGCAGGCGAACCCTTCGCTGTCATATTTACATGTACACTGCTGAAGCTGTTCACTGTGTGTCCACTAGGTGGCAGCCTCACCGCACACAGTCATCGCTGTTCAGTTAGCACATAACTAGAGCAGGAGAACAGTACCAAGAGCATAACCTGCAGGGGTCAGAGAGGTCCACGCAGTTCTCTCAGACCTTTTCAACACCACTCGGAACTGGATTCAACAAAAGATAATTGGTGCTTTCACTGTACTTAAACTAATGGCATTCATGAAACTGTTTACACAGGGCAATAACTAAAGCAATCAGGAAAATAATTATGTGAAGCCATAGGATCCAACTTCATGTTTACTAAAGCAAATATAAGAACTAAAATGTGTATGTGGTGCAAAGGTCATGTAAAGTCTCCATTAAAAAGACATTGTCACCTAATATGAGAAAAGTTTGAGAAAACTAAACCAAATATTGACCCTTGATGGTTTTGACAGCTCATTCCAGTTCTTTTACACATCTGGCTGACTGACATCTGTTAAACCATCTTAACACGATAGACCCCTAGGGCAGTGGTTCTCAAACTTTTTCTGTCACGTCCCACTTTGGAGGCCGGCCCAACAAAATTGTAACAAAATGGTCCAACTTGTTGTGACCATTTTGTGACCAAAATTAGTAGGAGTAAACCGGATTGCTCCATTAGACAAAAACTAATAACATGTGCAATCACTTTGTTAGAACAATGCAAATAAAGTTCTATCTGTACAAAAAATAACTAATATTTGGCAAAGCAATGATCTATTGTGGCTGCAAATAACCTGTTTTGCATTGAACATATTTCAAGATAATAACAATAACGTTCAACCTGTACAAAACAGAATGAGTGCAGCTGTGTGAGCATCACGTTGTATCAGTATTAGTGGCTGCTTTGAGCTGCTTTCCTCTACAAATCTTTTAAAAACAGGGTAGTAGATTTGATACTGCCTCTCAATTCATGCTCAATGTTGAGCTTGAATTGAACTCTGTTTTGAGAGACGCAACAGCAGAAAAGCCGACCTCACCGAGATCTCACAGAGGGCTTTTAGCAAAACACACTTTTTTTTTCGCGGAAAAAGAGGTGAAACAGGTTATAATATTGCTTTGAAACTTTAAATGAATGAATATATACTTTATTTATCCCCAAGGGGAAATTTGGTGTCGAGTAGCAGCAATTTAAAGACAGAAAATAAGATATATACAGTAATAATATTAATAATAAAGCTTCATTTATCGTTTTGTTTCGTATTTGGCCACTTAAAAATCCCTCCATGCAGTTAAGACAAGATCCTGGATATAAAAGTTATTTACAAAGCACCGAGCTAGGATTCTCCAACACTGAATGACATCGAGTGAATGAAACACGACGGATGAGATCGTGCAGCAATAATGTTTGTGGTCGATCTCTGGAGGCTACTTTTAAAGTCCCCCATGGACTCATTGATCTGTTCATTACATATAATAGTATTCATAATTACACCGTGTCTGAAGAAGGACTAAATTGTGGATGCCGAGTTAGGAACTCTGTGAGAGTATTCTCAATGTCAAACAACTGCAACAATTCTGACTGTTAGCCGAAGCCAGGAGCTGATACTGACTTTTCTATTTCCTCATGTCCTCAATGTTAAGCTTTATATTTAAATGGACTAACTTGAAACTATCCACAGATATCTGAATCTGTCAGTACCCTAAAAGTCAAAACACTCACAACAAGAGACAAAAGGGTTTGAAACACGTCTTTTATTGCACTTGACTGGTGCTGTTGAAACAAATAGAATGACTGAGGCTCCGATAGCAAAGCTAATATGCTCTTCCTAGGCCAGTCCATCCGCTGTCTGAGGGGCTTTACAAAGGCACCAGCCTCATGGGGTGGGGCATGAGTCAAGATGCATTTACGGTGAAATTGGTCCAAACCTGAGGGCACCGCTTGGCGTTTTCTCCACCACTAAAACCACGCACTAAAAGGGAACTTCATCACCTACATCTGACCCTTAATCTAACCTTAACTGGTCAGAGTTAAAGGGGACATATCATGGCAAACTGTTTCACTGCTTGTACATTTACATGTGGGCATCTGGAGTGGCTTTCAACGCCCAAACTGAAACACAACCCAGCCAGGTTTGTGTGGGCATCAGAAAACATTCAGAATTGTCTCCCCCTTTTATGTCAGAGGGCAGGTTAATTTGTTTCATATGTATATCGCGTTTTGAGAACTACCTTTGCGAAGGCGCACCATATTTATTTAGCAAGCCAATCAGAGCAGACTGGGAGTTTCTGATACATGTACACACACACTCATGATGATGATGCAGAGTGCTATCTGATGATGTTCACAAATAACATACAGCATAGAGAAAGATATTTCACTGTAATGCGTTCTCTTTTCATTGACAGGCTTGGACAAGCATAGCTCAATCACATAAAACGTTAAAAAAAAATCCATAATGAGACACAAAATATTACAAATACATGATCTGCGTCCACTATTATACAATATAGAGCCGCTGGGGTGATGCTTCAGTACAAGAGTTATACCAGACGCCCTACGTGTTAAAAACCAGCTGTCCATCACTGGGTTCGTGGTGAGTTGTGTACTTTCTTTGTGAGCACTTGTACCACTATCTTTGGCAGTTTGGATTCTTTTTTCAAAAAAGTGCAACGGATCATAATTCCCCTTCATCAGTTATCTTCCCAACAGTACAGGCATGTGAGCCCACACAGCATCATACGTGTTCCTGCTCCAGCTCCAGTTGTTCATCTCAGCTTGAAGTACTTTCACTTTTCACATCGTCTTAAATGGCTATTCAGAGAGGCAAACGGTGCATCCATAAATCCATAGCATATATCTATCTACATTTAGAGTGCGCTGTCGTACAGTGGCAGCGCTGTCGGCTTTGCACAGCTATGGACCACTCACTTGGACATCAGGGCCACGGTGAGCAGAGTTACTCAGGTAAACTGCAACATTATGAGAAACACAGCAATGCTATGAGAAGAAGTCATAACCTTGTGAGTAAATAGTCAATATTTGGAGAACAAAGTCACAACTTTACAAGAAAAAGACATCTTGTTGGTTCTGGTGATATACTACGGGTCTTTGGTTCTCTTATAGATAATAATGTTAGAAATGGAATTACACAAAAATAATTTTCTCAAAATATTATTACTTTTGCTCATAACATACAAACTTGGATTATTACAAATTAGGCTGTTATTTTAAGTGACTTTTTTTCTGTAAATTTACAACTTTCTTTTTCTCCAAATAATACAACTTTATTCTTGAACGTTATGACTTTTTATCTTGTAAAATCACAATTTTAGTCTGATAATATTATGAGTTATTCCTCCAAATCTCAGACTTCATATTCCCCAGCAGTTGCCCTGATACATTGTCATACAGTTTACTTCAAGCCACATCGAAAGCTAAAAAGCAAAAACCTAAAACAAAGCTCTAGTAGTTTAAAAAACACATCTTTAAAAGCCTTCACTTGGTCAGTGTGGTGCAGAGGAGAGGCAGTTGAGCTGTGTGTGTGTGTGTGTGTGTGTGTGTGTGTGTGTGTGTGTGTGTGTGTGTGTGTGTGTGTTCAGGGGTCCAGGTTCAGCAGCAGGCCGGGCAGTGTCTTCAGGTCCATCTGTGGCAGCAGCCAGACGCAGTAGAGCAGCAGCCAGAGCAGTAGCAGCACGTAGAGCTCCCAGCTCTCACTGCACCTGCACACACCACCACAGAAGGGGTCAAAATAAGAGATATATATATATATGTATGTATGTATAAGATTATGGTGGCAAGGCTTCATTCATTCAAGTCATCATTAGTCAAGGAGGACAGAAATCGATTGTAATGTTGGTTACAATACAAATATTCAAGATACATTTACTGTTCCGATAGAGACCATTACAGAAACCTTCTAAGTCTGAACATGTTTCCTAACTGCATTTAGAACAAAATACAATCAAAATCTTATTTTGTAGGATAGGAGTTCATGTACTACAGAACCGTGCTAATGTCGGGGTTTCCCAAGTAAGGAGTCCTCAATCAGGAGGGCTTATGAACTAAATCTAAATTCTAAGGGCCGCTAAACTGCATGATGATTTCAATGCTTTTCCTTGAGATGCTTTAGAGTTCCCACACCATGTGTTCAAGGTGATGTGAGTTTGATCAAAGCTCAAATTAAACGCCAGTCTTTTTTTTGTCCATTATAGCAAGCGAGCTAGCTAGTGAGAGCCGTGTTCATCTCTAGTAAGCTACGGTGCATTCAGGTACAGGTACATATCGTAGTATCTCTGCAGGACTCTCCTGTGCCCCGTGTGTTACGAAGACATCCAGCCTTAAAGTGTTAGTTAGTAGTGTTCAGTCTGTTCAATACTAATATCCAACATGAGAAACGACTCGTAGTCTATAACAGACCATAAAACCGTGTGAAAGCCAGATGTGGTCCACTAAACTAAAACAGGGAGGGCTAAGTTCTCACCAGATATCCCCGTTGTCAGCTCCTCTGGTCGCTGCAGCCACAGCCGTCTGATTGTCCTGTGAATCGTAAAATAAATACAAGGGAACACTCTCAGTATTCAGTATCACGGAGAACATCAATCCAAAAGGAAATGGAGCGTCAAACCAACCAAGTCCTTGAAGCGAGCCTCCTTTCTGTGACGGAGAACCGGAGTGATCTGGCTTTCGTCCTGTCTGCTGGACCTTCTGCTGTCACTCCTGAAAAGACACGATCCATTAGGTTCGGTCTCCACAGGAACTACAGGGTAACGCTATGATGACGTCTTTGGGACTTTCAAATATTAAGAGTATTAAACAGAAACAACATGTGTCACACGTTTTTTTGGGGGGGCCACAGAACATTTCACAGAATACTGACTACAAGATATGGTGGACCCCTCCGGACTGGACTTTGCTCTGCCAGATTAAAAACACTGGTACCGATGCAGACTTGAACTGATGATATAACCAAGATGTTATGTCAGACTGATGATGCGTTAGTCATTACAAGAAATGAGAGGCAGAAGAAGAGTCAAAGCAAAGATAAATCAAATGTTGAGGCTTTTGAAACATGATGCTCCAAACATTTAAATCATGTAGGTAATGGATGTATATCTGTGTATCTATATGTAGATATGCATGTTAATGAGTACATTAAGAGACAGTGGCCCCTGGGCACAGACATGCAACAGGACCTACATAAGAGCCCATACATACACACTGAATTTATGTGGACACCGTTTCCAGTTTACTCGTTTTATTTTGGGAGCTTGCATTGCTACACCTTGAAAGGTACGACAAAAATATGAATACTTTTGACACAACATGACTCATGACACAAGTAAACAATCCTGAAGTTATGCTGAAAGTTTGTTTCCCACTTAACGCGAAATGCCGGCGCCCTCACGCATGCTTCATTTCCTCTTAAACCCTTATGTGTGGGTAAACACGTTGTTTTCATTCATTCATTCACACTAATGTCTTGCCCTTTCTCCAGTCCATAGCCACTCCCCCCTCATACGGCTGTCTTCACCCCATCACCAGCTCACATAGATCACTTTGTTCAGTACATTTAAGGGAATATTGGAGCAAAGAGAGAGTCCCGGTCAGACCAGCCCCATCCACTGCCATAACACTGCTTTCCCCCAGGGCCCACTGTGTTTCTCAGTGTACCAGGAAGCTGCCTAAGAATAGAAAGCCTACCTCACAGGCTCCGTGTTTTCCCTGGCAGAGCTCTGCTGCTCGGCCCCACTGACATCACTGCCGTCTGCTGCAGCATCAGCACCCCAGAGTCCTCCAGCCTTCTCCCCGGGCAGCAGACAGAGTTCTTGGGATCTAGATGCTGCGTCAGTCTCCGGCGTGGTCTTGGTGATCACCTAATGAGAGAGAGACACGAAGAGAGGCAGAGCTTTCAGCAGGGTAGTGACGTTCAGGAGGGAAAGACGGTTTAACTTCTGCTGGTCAAAACACCAGAAGTCAACAACAGTACTACGTTTACATGCAAAAAATATTCCTTATTCTGAAAAAAACTATATTCCTACTAAGCTGTAGATGGCTGAGGGAAATTAAAATTCCCCGAACATTCCTGTTGACATACAGCCGTGCATATACTTACTTAATAATAGTGGGATATTAGTCTGCATGTAAAGTCAATGTATCTCTAAAACCCATTTCAGGATGCTCATGAGATGTAATGTGGATGCCCATGGTCCCCAGAGGAGGAATCCTAATGTTTTGGTGGACCTTTTCTCTGGCGCCACCTTCAAAGTGGTAAAAAAATAAAAACTTCTATTTAGCGAGCAGGTGGCCATGAAAGTGACTAAGCTCATAGACAACGCGTAGAGGACTAACCCGTTCACGTTGGGAACTCTGTGAGCGTTCTTGTCGTGATCACCCTCGGTCCAAAATGTCAGCGCGATAGATCAGCAGAGTTTCACACATTGGTGCTTCAGATGACGCTTATGAACGGCTACACCAGCATGTATTGTCCTAACGTCTCACACTTCTATATTTGGAAGTGTAACAACCTTTCTTTACTCTCGAGGGTGCTTGGACAGATTTTAACGATCTGGTCAGTGCTTCATACGTTGTGTGTGTTGGATCAAACTCTGTAAATCCTCTTTTGCAAATACATTACACGTCGCACAGCAAACTTAGTTTGTGTTCTGAGAACTTGTTTTAATTAAAGAAAACCACAAATGTTGATGTATTACTGAGTAGCCAGTTTGCTCTGGCACATGTTTAGCTATTCCAAACCCCGTAATTAAGACGTGATAATTCACGTCATAATTATAATGAGCAATAATTCAAAATTATTGCTCATTATCTCCGCATTTAATTACATTGCAAACAAAATCTACATCCACTCAGTTCCATTTCTACCACAATCTTCACAGTGTGACATCTTTAACGATGGAACCTGAATTTATTGAAAATTATGAGACGATAATCTCATAAAATAGGCACACAAAAACAATGGAGTGGTTCAAACTGGAGTTTAGATGATTTCCCCCGTTTCTGTGAATTGCGATGATATCTCATCAGTCCTTATAGGTGGTAGTATTCACGGTGGGTTTAACTGAATATTAATTTCTTTCCGATAAATCATAAAAAAAAATCACAGTGAACATGAGTGTGAGTACACAGTGACAAGCTTTCAAAGAGCATCAGAGGAACAGACTGCATGATGAATGTCAGCAGGTCATCTGGTCATTAGGTGAGATATTACACATACAATGTGACATGTCACATTGCTTCATATTCCTGTTGGACATGAGACACACACACAGACAGGCTTTCTAAGATAACACTTAGTTTACATTGAACGAAAGAAACATAGCAAAGTAACCCAGAACACTAAGCTCTAAATTTGGTTTGATAAAGAAATGTATCAAGTTCCAGGTTTCTAAATGTGAAGATGTGCAGGTTTTCAGTTTTATGTGCATGTTAATCGATCTATTTGGGGTTTGGATTTTGGTTTGAAAATAAGCTAATTGAATGTGTCATCATAGGCTAATGTGAATATGTAACAGTATTAGCATAGCATAGTTTTGCACATATATGGTCATAAAACAAAGTATTGAACAAATTGACATTTTAGATTAAAAAGGTCAGCAGATCAGCAGTTTGTACAGTTCATCCGGTGGGTACCATACCTTTCTGAACCAGATTCCAAGGCAAACGTTGTTTTGACATTGATTTAAAACCAAAAATGTCAACTTAATGGCTTTGCAAAAAACAATCACAGAACATATGTATAAAATGTCATTGCAAGAAATTTCAATCTGGACCAAAGTGGTGGATTGTCCAACCAATAACAACCTATCTAGACATGCCCCAAAACTACACTGCAACTAGACTGAAATACTTAGAATGGTTTAAAAGCGCAAGCACCTTTGAAACTGAAATGATCTGCTTGTAGTGAATAACCCACATTTACCTCGTCATCCTCTGGTATCGAATCCAGTCCATTCCTGAAGTCTTCGCCCGGCAGGCTGAGGGGCTGGTCGGGTTGAGTCTCTGAAGCGGGCGCTGGCTGGAGAGCAGATACGCTCAAAACTGAAGGCCAACTCTGCATTTCAGTATCAAGTGGCTCGACGGACATGGGCTCCTCTTTGTCAGGGTAGAACAGATCCATGGGTTCGATAGGGTCACCAACGGCATCCTCTGTGGGAGGACATTGATCAAAGTTTGTAGATAACAAATCTGTGTCTCTGGACACACGACCTGGTTCATTGGACGCAATCCCTGTTGTGCCATTTGATTTAGAGTTGACTGGATCTAATGTGTTCTGCTGCGTGGTCGCTGTGTCGTTGTCAGAAGAGGGGTCCTTGTGCCCTTCCGGTCGATCAGTTGAATCCATTTCCTGCTCAGCATTCACAGGTTGAGATGTAGCATGCGGAGAAGAAGTCTGAGAAGTCAAGTCCTTCTCAGCGTTTCCTGTCTGAGAGTCGTGGTGGGGATTCTCACATTCCTGTTTGGCTTCACTCATTGCCGTGTTATCTCTTGTGCCAGGCTCGCCCATGTCTGAGTTTAATGATCTGCTGGTGTCATGTTCATCGAAATGCCGACTTTCCATGTCCCTTATTTGTTCTGAAGCTGTTGGTTTATCATTTTCGGATGCCAGGCAGGATGGAATCTCAACATTGTCATTGGAGTCACGGCTCAATTCATGTGGCTTTTGACGGTGGTTGACATCAGTGTCAGTTCCCTCTGGCTGAGGTACCTCATCATTCCCAGCATCATCTTGTCTTTCTAGGTCACATAGTCCCTCTTCGTCCTGTTCTTCTGGCTCACTTGAAATAGAGATCACAGGAACCTTTATGCCAGGGCCTGGGTCCAGACTTGCTTCTGAAGCTCTTTTTTGAGCATCTAGGTCGTCTCTTAGAACTCCTTCACTTGCTTCATCTTGTGTTTCTACAACATCGTCTCCTCTTTCCTTTAAAATCCCAAACTCCTCTCTTGACTCCCCTCTTGTCTCCTCGGACAAAGAGTATTTTTCCTGACATTCAGTTTCCACTTTAAACTCCTCAGAGTTATTTCTCTCATTCGGACTTTCAGTTTGACCAGCAATGTGTCCTACATGGTCCCTTGCACCCCCAATGAACTCCACAGTGCTCTCTTCAACACTGGTTTGCTTGAGTTGCAACTGGTTGGATTGATCAGTTTGAAGATGTTCCACACTTGAGTTGGTCAGTTCCTCTGCCCTGCACAGTCCCAAAGAAGGTGCTTGCTCTTTGCTCTGACTTGTATCCGTCTGTTGAGACTCTACTACCTTGCTGTGATCCGGTAGCTGTTCTAGCGCCATGTCCTGGTTGTACTTCTCAAGGTTTGCTTCTTTCTCTTTCACTACTTCCGGTTGCTTTTTCTCAAAATGACCTTGAATTTTCTCCTGGGTGCTCTCCAATGAGCTCAGTGAGTAAATCCCTTCATCGATATATGACTCAGTAATCGACTGCTCATCAGTGGCTCTATCCTCCATGGAAAGGACACATCCTTCATCAAGAGTAGTGACCTCCACAGGGGTGGCTCGATACACATCCCAGGCCGTTCCACTGTCACACAAAGAACTGTCACTTCGGCTTTCGCAAAACCTCTCTGGCATCACCCCAAATTCGCTCTCCACCCAGGAGTCCGGTGAGCTGATTGCCGAGTCCCCAATTACTGACTCAGAGGTTACCGATTCAGGCACCGATGAGCCTGTGGGCGAGTGAGTGTAAGACAACTGTGGGGAGTCAGAGGTCGAGTTGGTTAGGACCTCACTGGCAGATTCCTTGGGCTCTTCGACCACACTGCTGGAGAAGTCTTCCACGTGGGGGGGATTTGCTAAGATGTCTTCACTGGACCACGAGCGAGCTGCAGCCGGCCTGAAGGGGGGTGACATGGCGCTCCGGTCCTCTGACACAGAGGAAATTAAGATTTTGGGTGGCGGTTGGGTACAGACCCTCTGGAACATGTAGGACCTCTCCTTTACTCTGCTAAGGTGGATGTTATTCCTCATGTGGTTGGAGTCATTGTCGCGGAAGTTGAGTCGGCTCATGGAGACACTTCGTTCAATCAGCTGGACGGGCTCCTCCGGCTAGGAGAGGAACACAGAAGTTGGTAGAAATATCTCTGTGGTCAAATTCAGAGATTCGTTTTGTAAAAATCTGACATCAGACACATGATCCATGCTCTGTAAAAGCCTTTACACACCGGGGTGTGACGATTAAGCAACATGAAAATGCGAAAATACTCAACCTTTTTCCGAAAAAAAAAGGACATACATTTTGCGATACATAATATTCGTGTTCTGTGTAAAAGTATTTATGAGAAAAACAACAGTTAGAGAAAATATATTGCCATTTAAGCACAGGAAGAAAAAAAACCTGGTGTGTAAAGGCTATCAGAAAGGATTCTTACTTCCTCGATGCCAGGAAAGTGCCTCAGAAACTGTGAGACATACGTCATGATGGATTGCTCATCTGGTGCATTGATGGTCACATCTGAGCATGGGAAGATAAACAATTTACAATTACCACAGAGGCATTTTACATAAAGACCCCCACGTTATTCAAGCTTCCTTGCGACAGTTATGACACACTTTAGAACATAACAGAGCTGGCAATTTGACTTGGACAAGTCTGAAAAGGGCTGCAGGATATATGTTATTTCAGCATCGACATTGCAATGTGCACATGCAGTCACATCGCAAACACTCTTTTGCTGCTTGGTACAAAAGGAAACTTGTATGGTTTTCCATGACTAATCAAGTGTTACCCATTAATTACCTCTAGTCTAGGTAGGCCCAGACTCTTTCATTAAACCATGTGCATGTCTGTCCGGGGGGTTCAACACTGCACAAGCTCTGCAGTTCTGACTATAATGGCCGTTATGTAATTAGATCAATGAAGCTGGCAATGTTACATAGTGTGAAAGGGTCAGTAAGTGTGGCAGAAAATATAATGGATTTCTAAAGTTCAATTCAAAGAGAGAAAAAGTTGTAAAATAATATAATAATAGTGGGAAAGAGTTACTGGAGGAATTGTCCCTTTTTGCTCAGAGTACCAACACTAAAACCATGTTATATTCTGAAAGTTAGTTTAAAAAATGATATTATATATAGTTTACAGACAGACTGTACAAAAGGTAGTGCTACGTTGTTGGATGTTACAGGCAGTGTGATGAATGCAAATATAGATCCCACTGTTCTGATTGCATAAAAACAAGTAACTTAAACTAGTAAGGTCAACTTTTTTGGAACTTAGATTTCATGAATATAGTGTTTTTTCCACAAAAATGGATATAAAAAATAATAATAATAGCAATATATTGCATTGCTTATAGTATCGCGATATATTAACTTGTACCCTCTGTATCGTAATACGTATTCTAGCGCTAGTAAAATAATAATTTCTTTTACCCTCCGGCTCCAGTAAGCGGGGGATACCCAGGCTGTAGTGGGCTATCCTGAAGCCGTCCTCCAGGTTCTCCTTGGCGGTCCTCAGCAGTGCCTTCCTCATGTCCACCAGGCTGGGGTCAATGGACTTAATGACCGCCAGGAAGGCCAGACCACTTGTCCAGCTCTTCCCAAAGTCGCGCACTGCCACACTATACCTACGACGGGACATGTCAAGTGGTCAGAGTCAGCCCAGAGACCACCAAACAAAACACTGCTTGTCCCTTCTTACTGTTTTGCCTGTTGTCCATTGGTCTGTACCGTATATTCAACAGAAATAAAACCCAATACGAAGAGATTGTTAAATTATTTCAGACTTCCAGGATTATATTGAACACTCTTTATTGAAAACAGCTTATCACTCACTTGCGTGTTCGCTTCTGCACCCACTGGAGCAGTTTCTTGATGGCCTTGCTGTGTTCCCGCATGGCCGTGGACGCCGACTGTCTCTCGTCTGACGGCGTGCTGCAGTGGGATGTGTCGGAGTCGGAGCTGGTGGGGATGGACGACAGGCTGGAGGAGGAGGGGAACTGGCTCCTGATGTTCCCAGTGAGCTCCTTAATCTGGGAGTAGACAGTGAGTTGGGTTATATTCCCTTTAGTCGACTCAGCTGCGGAGGATCGAATTCAGCCATGTTTCTGCCTGAGATTGTTGACAAAGAGTGCTGTACATAGTTCCCTATGAAGTTGGTCCAGTGTTAGAAACTACCCCAGGTATAACATAGAATCTGTTCGAATTCAAGAGTCTTGGAAAAGACAGCAAACAGGTACAAGTCCCAGTCAATAACAGGATGTATTACACCATAGTTACCATTGAAACAATGATACACAATGTAATCAGTTCAACAGAGGACAGCAGATACGTGAGAAACAAAGTCCTCACAACACAAGAAGATCAGCTCAGTGCTGAATCTGTGGATAGACCTTGGAGATGGAACAGTCACGTAATGTTGTCAAAAGCAGCTTTCTAAAGTCAAAGATAATAACCAGGGTGATGTCAGACTTCAAGAATACAAATTCATAACTGAAAGCCTGCATAACAGAAATGTATCAACAACCAGTTGGCCAAAAGTAGGGGGTGTCTTGGACGTGTTATCATGCAAGATATTTATAGGTTGAGTCCTAACCGGCTCAGATCTGGTATCTTAAGATGTTATCAGAAGAAAACACTTTCCAGGTGGTTGAAGGGAAACAATACCCTGTTATTGTACTATTATTAGTGCTGGGCAAAGATGAAAAAAAGTAATCGATTAATCGCATGATTGTTCTGTGATTAACAACGATTATGCTCAAAATTCAATAATGACTGAAAAACTAGTGTATTGCATGCTTTTATTTTAAAGTAATGTTATCAGAACAATATAACAGGCACTCTGGAGCAACAGCAAGTAAACAACAGTATAGAAATCCGTTTTCTTTTTTTTCTGACCAGGTACCAGAAGAAACATTTGTCAAAGCGTGTGAAGCAGCACCCAGTTCATCAATGTGATGAACTGTAACTCCGAGATAACTCTGGTTACCCAGCGATGTCCAGTAGTCTCCAGTGAGAGAACAGTGGGTGCAGGTTGGAACATAGTCCGCTCCGTTTCAAACAACGTGTGTATTCTCCTGACGACAGTGCGTCTGGAGGCTCATACGCGGCATTAATCATTATCGGCATTAATGGATTGCTACGCGTTAACGTGCCCAGCACTAATTATTATATAATATCATAGCACTAAAGAACATCCCTCTACTCCCTTTATTTATTTACTCCACAGCAAAACAGAACAGCTAAGCAACAGTGTTGGACAGGTACCCCAACGGGACCAGAGCCGTTGAAGAAGTCTCATGACTACATCAGACGACAGGGTGGACATGGGTCAACCCTTACATGCAGACATATGGCTTGAAACACGTGGCCATTCACAAGGAGGTGAGGGTTTAACACAATGTAAATTGGTAGCATCATGAGAAACGTTTTGGAGCTTGAACAATTAAGCGGACTAATGCCGTCTCAGCCTTTGACCATTTTTTAAATTCACGAGGTCCTCGATTAGTTTTCACTCTGCACAACAGGAATCATTCTCCACACCAGGAAACAAGCATGGACAGTTGTGATAAATGTGTAAAAAAAATAATTATTCTAAAACTATTATTTCTGGCTTTCATTTCAATATGATGAAACATATTTAACTTTTATTTGCAATCTGTATCTTTATCTCACTAAATGCTCAGTTCACCAGTTAGTGTGCTGAGTTCAGCACTGAAACATGGACGTTCAGTTGAACGTCCATGTTTCAGTTCAGTGAAGCATTGATTGGACATTTTGATCAAATCTTTTTATTGAACTGGTTTTATTGATTTGAACTGCTTTGCCCATCACCACTTGAAAGAAGATCAGTGCATTGTGTCCATTATCAGCGTTCCTCCAGCTCAGACAGGCAGTGGAGGCCGAGTGCTTCCAGAAGGAGAGGACCGTCTGTGTGAACTGCAGAGATCATTGTTTCCTCATGGTGTCCGGCCAAGGCATTGAACCGCAGTGTAGATTACATAAACCACCCAGTGAACGGCACTTTGGTGGGCTCCTGTGAATGGAAAGCCAGACGGCTGTGAAGCAGCCACTTCGCTCTCACACTTGGCCTTATTTTGAGTGAAAAAAGAGGCAAAGGAAAGGAGGGAACTCAAAGTACAAAGCGGGAGCGGATGAAGAGGTACTAAATGGGAGAATGAGATTACCTGGAAGAAGAGGATGATGTTCCAGATGAGTCCCAGGACGATGGAGGAGTTTCCATCCGCGACGTCGGCTGCATCGATACTGACGAGCTTCACCTGAGGACAAAAGGTTGCACGCGTCAATCAACAGGCGGGAGGTGCACATGTCTTCACGTACCTATTGCCGTACTCACGTTTCTCTCCTCCAGGAAAGACAGGACCTTGGCGATGTTGTTGAGTCTGAAAATACGATGGGAGGACCTTTTGAACCCGTGAAGCTGGAGGATCATGAGGAATAACAAAAGTATGATTGAACAATATAAAAACTGCTAACCACAACTCTTGATGCCAGTACTGCTACGGTGCACTGACCAGCTTGCAGCCGGAGAGTTCTTCCAGCAAGGCCATGAGGATGTGTCCATCCTGTATGTCCCGGAAAAGGTCATTGACCTCAATGGGCGGGTCACACTGGAAATGGAGGGAAAGAAAAATGGAAGCGAGAAAGGGGAGGAGAGGTGAATTAGAGCTGAATGACTAGTCAATTTATCAAATAGTAGATTCACAAAGTAAATGATCTGAAACTCTTATGACGATTGAATACCTGTTTTAGTAATTTGTTAAGCAGAAATGTCAAATATTTGCTTTTTACATGTGAGGATTTTATGTTTTTCTTCATCGTACATGACACATATCTTTGTTCGTCTGTTTTCTTTGCAAATGTATTAATAATGAAAACAATCTTTAGTTGCAGCCCTCGTTGACAACAATGTCACAGAAATGGATAGCATGACATATGTATCGTCACAGTTTTTGACACCATTACACTGTACATCTCTTTGATATTTGGATAGATTGATCCTGCTTGGATTGTTTCTCCAGGGAGCGCTCTACAGTTTGTGCACAAATAAATGCTGCAGCTCCTCAGGACCAATGCAAGCGGTGCGTAAAGAGGCAATGATGGACTAAGTCAATACTGCGTGCACTGAGGAATTTATTGACTCAATCGACTCCATTCCCCATCAACACTGATTGGACAGCCACATACAACAGGTGCTGATGATCTTTAATTCAACAGTGGATGGAACATGTGGAACAACGTGTTACTGCTGGACGGCTGCTTTCAGTAACAAGAAGGCCATGTGGAGATGTTCATGTGTGTGTGTGTGTGTGTGTGTGTGTGTGTGTGTGTGTGTGTGTGTGTGTGTGTGTGTGGACTGGAACTTTCCAAGTAGACGGAAGACAAATGTGTGATTGTTAATTAGTGGGTCAGAGATTTGATGCGGAGCCAAACAATGAGTAAGAGAAGAGAGGCTCATTGTGAGAGAGAAAACAAAAGATTTGATCAGAGTCTCTCAGACTCTCGGCTCACCCGGACTCACCCCTGGGTGAAGGGTGGGGGGAGAACAGAAAGCAAAGACCGGCTCAGGAGTGGGAAGTGGCGTGCCAGTGTAAACACAGTGAGGTTCTCATGTACAGGTGTACAGTGAGCATTACTTTCAGATACTTGTGGTATTGGGCTGCATCAATAGAACTCTCGAGGCTACAATTATGATACAAATCAGGGCAAGGAGGCGCTAAGGGTTTTAAAGAACCATAAGTACCACCATGTAACCAAATCAGACCAAAGGTCTATATCAAAATGTTATTATATGCTAATAGCATAGGCTCTAATTTCTACATAATACATTTTTTGCCATACCTTATTTTGGCTTTTTTTCCCCGTTCTCCTTCATGACACACTTGAATAAATGTAATAAAAAAAATATACATAAAATACAATGTATGTATGTTTTTATTATTTTATTTATTATTTACTTATTTGACAAAATAATGTGTATGTGATGGTGCTGTAATTTGTGTATTTCTAATTAATCAATCCTTTTGTATTAACTTGTGTGTCCCCTTTGGGCCTCCATACTGCCCGAGCTTCTAGTCCCTTTCATTGACAGGACTCTCATTGGTTCCCTCGGAGCATTTCTCCTGCATGGGGCCCAAAGCCCCGGGCAGCAGAGGAGGGGCCCCTCATTGTTCCCATACAGCAGCGAGCTGGGAGCTTTGTGGAGGAGAAGGACCTCTCTGCGCTAGCTGGACCTGGAACATCTCCACCGCTCCTTCAGATTAACACTTTAAATCCTGATGACACTTTAATTGCGCACAGGCAGGGAGTGGGACAGAGAGACTGCAACTGTCGTTTTATGTACAGACGCAGTGTAAAACACAGACAGTGAGCGTGGTGGTGAAGATGGAGCTGCCCTCGCCCGGGGCTCCATGAGCAGCTCTCTCTCCGCTTTGTGTATTTTCTGCAGCCACTGTTTCACGAAGCTGTCAACGAACCTTTTCCAAATGCAGGTTCATCCATCGGGTGAAGGTCCTCTTCTGAACAAGCTCTCTTTCTACTGCAACACAGAAAGAGAAGAGAAAAGGATTTCAGTCACCAGGAAACTGAAGCCGAGGCCTCAGCACTCATCAGAGAGCGTGACTCAGCCCTCAGAAGCACATCCCTGTCACCCATTTGAACTGATAACTGATATTTGGAGTAAGCTGCAGTGACAGCCATACTCTAAACATAACTATGTGTGCCTCTCATTGAGGAGGCCGTACACCACACAGGTGTTTCCACTTAGACCTCCTCATGCAACCCTATACATGTTAGCACACGGGGCACCTCTGGAATGACCATGACGTGATGGAAATGTTGCCGCGCATCACCACAGACAGAACCGTGAAGCATCACATTATTAGCATGTGTTCGGGCCTTTTTTCCATGACGTAGTTACCACTAAACTCAAAATGTAACAACTTGTAAAACAATGTGGTAACTTGTTACATTGCGAGTAAAAAAAAGTACATTATTTTCTGTGTACTTTGTGTTGAGGGTTAAATAGCTAATGATAGCATGCTAACACGCTAAACTAAGATGGTGAAATGCTATACCTTGTTTGCGTCACCTTGTTAGCGTCACCTTGTTAGCGTCACCGTGCACTTGTTAGCATGCTGATGCTAGCAGTTAGCTTCACAGAGCCCGTAGAACAGATGCGGTAGAACGACCGCTACGAATGCGTCACGCGCAAATCAAGCTTAACCGAGGCTTTTATGTCAGTGGTTGACAGCATGACATATCTGTGTAGTGATGGACGCACCGGGAGAGGGAAGCTAGTAAGCTGGCATCACAAAGTCAGTACACATGTATTGTTAATGAGTTATTAGGGTTACGTGTCTTAAATATCCTGGTTTTCTGGATTGGGAGGTGGACTGCAACCTTTACTGACGGAGCCTTGGTCCGCTCGGCCCACGCCGACTCTACCGCACCAGAGCGCAGACAGGGGGAACTCTGGAGAGGTTACCATGGCAGCAAAGTCAGCGGTTATTCATCTTTATGACCAGTACGGCTTACTGGAGGCACTGGGGCTCACTCTGCATTACACACACACACACACACACACACACACACACACACACACACACACACAGTAAGGAGAGCTTCGGCTGATGCGATGGTATTGATTGTTTCTTGCTTTCTCCAGTGGAAACGTGACTGCTCCAAAGAGGGCTGATGGGGAAGACAGCAGAAAACACGAGGAGCAGGAGAAGGGGGGCGGGGGGTCATACCATGTCGACCTCTTAGTTGTAGCGCAGTGGCATGTGAAGGGCCCAGCTACTGATTTGTTAATGAGCCTCATCAGTAGAGTAGCAGTCTGTCCCGTATAGAGCTGCTAACTCAGGGGAACGCCCCAAATGCAGAGCATCCCCCCCACACTGATCTCGGACAATGCTGGAGTTGGGTTGGTATTCAAGAGACGTAGCTGAGGCTTTAATGCATGAATCTCTGTCAGAGATGACACAGAGAGGAGGTGGAGGAGGGGAGGGAGGTGAGAGAAGATGAAGAGGACGACAAGAAGAGGAGATGACGGGGAATGGAGGGGGAGATGGAGCCTGAGGGCAGACGAGCGAGATAAATGAGGAGCACGTTCAAGATCATTACCGCTACAAACTAAAAAGGGAAAATTGTTGGTTCAATAGCCCGGAGGACACATGATTAAACGGCATGGCTCTAGTCGGAAACACTTGCCCTATAACCCATGCCACATGACAATGCTTTACAATAGCAGCTAGTTCAGCACCATCACCACTATGCCCTCCAGCTCTGTCAAACAGAATGAATAAATCATGCAAGTTCAAGTTACGAGGTCTCTCGTCACCTCGGGCTGATAGGGGACCATTCTGTGCCTCCCTCTGGCTGGCCCCTTCCAGCTAGAGAGAGAAAACGATGGCCGCTGCTTCCAGGAGCGGAGGAAAGTTGCAATGTTACGTCACTGAAAGACAAAACAACCGTGCTGGATTTTACAAGGAATCCAATGTGAAGAGACACTATCCAACAAGACGGAGAGAAGCGAGGGTTTGCAAACGTTTGCCTGCAAATGTCGTCAGACGTTAAGTGACAAGTGGCTGACAGAAACGGCTTCTGACACCGTCTCGTCTCAGAAGTCTTTGAGGGGAGTTGATGAGGACATGAACAGAAGAGCTGCTTCAGCTCCATCGTCTCAAAGAGAGATGACATCAACCGGCCCTTGAGTAAAGTTAGTGGAGTAGTTACCAAATATAAAGTTCTCAAAAATATATGCATGAAACTGATCAGGTGAAACCAGTGGTAAAGACTTTTCACTTTCTTGGCTCCAAAGCCCTGCACCACCATCCATTTCAGCAGCTCCTGCTTGACTCAGAGGCAGAACACAGAGATGTTATCCACCACGCTGACGCAAGATGACTCAGCCGAGAAATTGGGCTTTTTCTTTGTCTGAAAAAGGGGACAACAAACTGTCGGATCCAGTCTGGCTGGCAGATTTGGCTTCTTCTTGGTTGACATAACAAGCATTCAAATGCGCTAACCGTCGGCCTACAAGGGCAAGACCGCAGAGACTTTGTATTCCACTTTGTTCTGGTCCAACAGTATGACAGGAAGCAGCTGGTTTCACATTATAGAACCTTTGAGAACAGTTTGCACAGTTTTTTAACCTAATTATTTATAAAACCCTGCATGCGGCATTACATTGAATTGTATTGTGATGTATTCAAGGTCAACTAAGTAAAATGACTATTTGGTGAATTTATAAAGCTATCATGAGGTGTGTCATGTAATGTGTGTGACATGTAATGAACGGTTACAGGTTGTAGGCATTCATTAGTTGGACACTCAAAACTGTATTGTTTCTGCCCTCTGAGACAACAAATGGTAATAAACTATATCTCAACTGCTCCACTTACTTTGAATTTAGACTGCTTGCAATTGCTAATCGCTGCACCTGATTAGATTTGATAAGGGATTCAATACTGGCTTTGAATTTGATAAAATGCTATCAAACCCCAAACCTACCATGCACTGCAGGAACAAAGTAAAGTGTTAGGATTTAGCTATGTTTAGACCCTTATTAATAGTAAAGCTAAAAAAAAAAAAGACCGTTTTTCCTGAGCATGGCAATCAGTTGTATTTTGATATAGAATCATGTACAAGTGTATGTTTTTTTAAATAGTGGCACTAGAGGCAACATCCAGGATTAATCCACTGGAGATCATGAATATTCACAGCACATTTCACCAGGAATACAGACCGTGAAAGTTCCTTTACTTCAACCAAAGTATAGGTGATAGATTTGATTTGATGATGGCGCACGACAAGTCATCAGAATGTAGGTTTTTAATGTTGATTCTATAGCCGGCAGTTGTTAGAAGAAAAAGAAAAAGCCAATAACGTAGTGTGGTAAAAATGGAGGTATTGAGGCTCGAACAGCAGACCCGCTATGTGACCAGAACAGTTCATCAACAGGAGGTGACAAAGTGAGATGACTACTCTCTTGGCCACTTGCATAAAACAAAACACCAGAGCTGACAATGTGGCACATTCATCAGGATACACTGAGGTATCCGAGCAAGTCCGGACACGGTGACCTAATCTTTCATAAAAGCGCCAAACACTTAAGACGTGGTGCACTCAGCCGTCCTTCCCTAACAGAAACCAGAGCTCCGCTTTGGATAGTATACCTGGAAAAATGACATCAGCTGACGGCATTTTAATGCTGCACATGCTAGGCCTCTTTTAAAGTTACGGACGGTTTTATTTTACAAGCCTGACTCCGTGTGCGTTTCCCCGCGGTGACTGGTTACGTAATTACACCCAAAATGAGCTATGTTAATGTGATGTGGAAAATTGCAGCTTTGCAAAAACACAAATAAAGCGCCTGTGTGCGCTGCAGTGGATCTGTGTTGGTTATTTTTTAAAGCTAGACATACGGTAGAAAAAGGGTTTGATCATTTATTCTGAGGGGAGCGTCCTCATAACCCCTGTTAGTTTGGTGCTTTGTACAAATGTGTGTGTCAGCATGCTTGTGCCACTGGATACTACATCTGGTGTATAATGCATGCCAAATGAAATTCAAACATTAACCATGTTTTGTTGATTCTAGTTTTAGACACATTGGATGTCCAGCTAAGGGATAATAACTCCACATTCTAAGATGAAAGTATACATCAGAGCTCACACAGCATTTAGCTCCAGGCTTGGTGAGCTGTTAGCCTACGGAAGCACCCAAACCGACCCAGACCGTAGTCCAGAGTTTGCAGGTAGACGTTCCGTCTGCGGGGTTACCCTCTGAAAATGTAATAAACGCGGGTCGGAAGGCTGCCCGTGTGAAACAGTGGAATTTCCGTCACGTTTCTTTCGCTCGTCACGCCATTGGTCCAAGAGGGGTCCCGCGTCATTCTGGAATGTACAAATGTGTCACATGTCCCAGCAGACATTTAATCCAGGGCTGGCAGAAGGTGAAGTGTGAATCGTATCTGGGCTTGAGTTAATATCGGGTTAGTCATCGCAGGATCAGGAACTTTCACCCAGGAGACCGCTGTTCATGTCCTGTGTAAAACCCAAATTCTACGTGGACTTATTTGTCAAACTACATCCATATTTATGTTTGGCAACGTACGTAGTTATTTTAATCTAAACCACAATCTTTTCCACTATTTGTTTCAAGCATTGAAACAAATAGTGGAAGTTTCTGACCTGTGACACTGCATAGATACAAAGTCAGGCTGTTCCAGAATAGAGTGGGCAGTACAATGAAGCTGTCTCACTTACTTTTCACTGTTTGATTGTATTTGATCATTATAATCTGCACAAGGCTGTATAAAATAGATAACAAGGGAAAGCCTCAAAGGTGGTTTTGAACCTTTGAGGAACCTAGTGTACAAATAATGAAAATGTTTCCTCACCCCGTCTGAGTTTGTCTAACACCAGCCATCTGGGTGCTTTGGTTGATCTTATTTGCTTGCCATGCAAACAACGGCGGCTCAGCTGAGTCTACCAAAACCACATGGACACGTTTAGCGTGACCGCTCTTTCATTACAGTTCTGGGTGGAGTCGAGGGCACAAAGGGAGTAAGCAAATACAATTAAGTGGCAATTAGCTCTGGAGGCTATAAATGAACACTAAAAAAAAAAAAAACTAGACGGGCAATGAGTGACTCTTTTGTGGCGTCTGTGTCTCTTTGCTTTGTGAATTCCAACCAAAGCACACACGTTAATTGTCCTGTAGTCCCTCAGTGGGAGGATCAATGTATCTCAGAGACACAGTGGGCATTGTATTCACTGTGGCTCCGTAAGGCCATATCTGCACAAACATCCCAAGCCTGAGACCAGGCATCCACTCTATAATAATAATTAAAGCTGCAAGCCAGCGTCCCGTCAGCACCCCCTCAAAAAGGTGTGAGGAGGACCCGCTCACCGCTGCTTACAGCTTTAATTATGATTACTATTATAGAGACCTGCGTGTGTGTGTGTGTGTGTGTGTGTGTGTGTGTGTGTGTGTGTGTGACACCAATAAAAGATCCCTGTGGCACCCATCACTGATGGAAAATGGGCTTGACTCCACAAGAGTTCTCCCTGTAAAATGGTTTTAAACCCAACTGACCTGAAGACCTAGACCTACAGCCTGCAGGTCTAGACTGTGTGTGAAGACACACCTGGTGAAGAAGCAGGATCAGAACCAGTCAGTGTAAAGTAAAACCAAGCAAATGCAATGCAAACACAATGGGAACTATGAGAACCACTACAAACCAAATAAACACTACACCAGCTGTCTGCAGAGTTACTGTTGAACCACTCAACCACCCAACCTTTGTTGGAACCGGCTATTTACGGGAGCGTTCAGTTGCTACTGGACACAATCAGACAGGGAAGTTAGAGAGCTCACTCCATAAACACGGCAAGTTATCAACAGGGCGAGGCAATATGGAGAGAAATTAAATATCACCATGCTTCTGAACAAACACCTCCACATCAATATTGCAACAATATCAGTGGCGGGCCGTGCGTTTTAGATTTAGGCCTTCAGTGAGTGCCGTATAGTCCACATCACGGGCGGACTGGGGGAAAAAAGTGTTCCCCGGAATGTAATGCAGCCTTTAAAACCAGGAAATGACAATATTTTTGAGGGTTTTTTGTGGTTGTAAAATTTATTTTTATGGGCTATCGCTGTTATTTATTTGGTGTGATAATTGTAGATTTTGTAGCGTTATAAAAAAGGGAATATCCTTGAAGTTTGATTTTTGTCCTCGTCCGTCCGTCTGTCTGTAGTTTTACAGTTTTACAGACAGACAGACAGTAAAACTGTAAAACTACAGTTTTACTGGTGATGGTAATGACAGTAATGACTGAACAAATCTTCATATGAGATTTGTCTCACAATCTGACTATATAACGAAACAAAAAACTGTATTGTTATTAATTATTAGTGTAGTAGTTATTCATTCTAAAAAAACTCATATTAGATTTAAATATTAGAAGTGGAACGCCTCTAAACTATACAACTGTTCTCAACAGTCCCAATAAGAACAATGAATGGACTGATGTACTCATCTAAAGGCCAACCGTGTTTGGACATGAGCCACTCCATGTCTGACGAAGCATAATTCAAGTTTTTACTCTTTTTTTTATCTACAGAGTAGTCATCGACTGCTCCCCGTCTCTTACTCAACGATATTCAGTCACGAGAACAGGAAGCCTGAACGAAGCTACAGCTGGCCACACTTTGGACTTGGAAGTGTCTGAACAAACTTTGGACAACGGCCTAGTTCACCTCGGGTCATGTGTGGTCGGTGATGCTGACACATGACTGACACCATGTTGGCCTGTTAAAGGTTTATGTTCATTGGGTGGAAGGAAAAGTGAGAGATAAGACGAGGGCCAATCAGATCTGTGCAGCTGGAGCTACTCATCACACTCACATGTTAGAAAGGGTTAATATTCATGGGACGAGAGGCGAGACCGAACCCAAAGAAGAACTTTAAACACGGAAAGAGGAGGTGTCAAAATCTAGAAAACGCAACAGAAGCAACGCAGTGTAGAGCAACAACGTGTAGAGCATCGTAGAGTAACAACACAGAGCAGCAACGCGTACAGCGACAACGCATAGAACAGTGTAGAGCAACAACGCATAGAGCAACAGTGCATAGAGCAACAACACGTAGAGCATCATAGAGCAACAGCACATAGAGCAACAACACAGAGCAGCAACGCGTACAGCAACAATGCATAGAACATCATAGAGCAACAATGCATAGAGCACCATAGAGCAACAACACAAAGAGGAACAATGCGTACAGGAACAACGCATAGAACATCGTAGAGCAGCAACGCGTAGAGCAACAATGCATAGTATCTGGACCTAGTGCCGACAGATCCCCACACAGAGCAATCCTCACCCCTCTTCCTCTGGACCCTCTGTATAGGAACCTGGTATCTCCCTGTAATGGAGTCAACATGTTTGTCCACCGGTCAACGGCCAGAGACGAGTGCGTTGGTTACATCAGAGCAATCTCTCAGAGTGGTGGACTGAAACCCATCAGATTATCACTGATATCCACAGCGTAGTGCTTTAGAAAACATGGAAGGGTCCGTTGTTGCACGGTCGACATGTTGACGTGTCAGGTAATGCTGCTCGAGAAAGGCCGCTTCTATTCATCACTACGACGACAGGTAAAAGATGTGGACGTCCGATTCCAAGGTGGGGAACATGACAACCTTATGATTTAATGCCACAATTCAAAGATCATGAGATTGAGCACCAAAGTACTTTTAATAAGCCGCTTCCCTTTCACTGGGCCGACCTGAGGCCCCGTTCATGTTAATCTGCCCAATCAGGAACTCATTTTTTTCGGATTATTCCGACAGCACAAAGCCTTATTCGAGCCGGCATGGTTCAGCCTCGCGGCCAGCAGACTCGTCCTCACACAGCATGTCAGCCGGCATGCAGCTTTTATCAGCCCTGCATTGTGGAATCAGAGCAGCTATGTACATACTGCAGTGAGTTAGCAGACTGATGAGGCAATGGTACGGGGAACACTGAACTACACACACACACACACACATACACACACACACACGATTTTCACTTAGGTCAGACGACACACCATGTGAAACACTTCTTTTATTACAAATCGTCACACATACGCAGTTGCAGACACAAAATCTGACCTCTGGGAGAAACTTGGGGTTCTGTGTCTCGCTCTAGAACACTTGGACATGTGGACAGGGGGAGCGGGGATTGAACCGGCGACCTCTGATCCACAGCCACTCCTTTTCTAGCAGACACAAACACAAACTGTCCTATTCTTTTTTTAAACACGGAAAAATATGCACAATATAATTGAACTGAGAGCTCCATGCGATACACCATGGGCCATTACAGCAGCCTGTGTGTGTGTGTGTGCGCGCGTGTGTGTGCGTGTGTGCGCGTGTGCGCGCGTGTGCGTGCGTGTGCGTGTGTGTGTGTGTGTGTGTGTGTGTGTGTAAACATCAGGACAAAGAGTATATCTGCAGCTCAGGTTGAACCGGTGGAAAAATGAATCCCTGGTGGGTGTTTGTCTGCGCAGTGAAGGCCCCCGGGGGCCGCAGGTCAACCTGAGAGCAGCGTCACTGAGAGACACTGCCTGGTGAGGCACATGGCTCTCTGTCAACACTGCTGCTCACCCTTTGAGGCTCTGCCTCTGATCAGCATCACATTGGAAACATACATATAACATCCTGCCTGGCTAGTTATATAAAAGTGGTTTTCAGATGAAGCAGAAACAGTGGCGTGCGCTTATGAGAGAGGAGGAGGCGGCTCCTCCTCCTCCTCCTCCTCCTCCCCCTCCTCCTCCCCCTCCGTTGAAGAGCAGTCTACAATGGACTTAGAGATCTTTTCTAGTCTTTTTTTCGTGAAATATTCAGACATTATTTTGATTAAATAACGACTTTATTCTCGTAATATTGCAACTTTTTCATAAAATGTAACAAAGTTACAAAGTTGTAATATTACAATAATGAAGTCGTAATTTAACAATAATAAAGTCGTGATGTATCCATCATGACTTTATTCTCATTAAACTACGACTTTATTATCATAATTGCAGAGAACACAGATATGTGAGACATGTTTTGAAAGTGCAGAAAGTTTTGAACATGAGCAAAAAATGAAATCTTGCTGAAACACATGGGTTATTAAAGTCCAGTAGCATTGAGGTGAATGTAGCCACATGTTCATTTAATGAAGTTTCTTCTTCAAACAAAAGACACAGCAGAAGAGAGAATATTTAATGATGACTCAGCAGAGATGAGTTGATCAACAGGAGAGAAAATAAATACATATATACATTTATGAAAGCAATACAGAGAGCCTTCATTCTGTACATTAAAAATGACATTTCCGCCAAAAATTTTAGCTTAAAAATGTTGCCTCCAAACCTCCTGGAGGAGCACATCCACCTTACTGTATGTGCCCCCCAATGTTGAAACAAAGCCCCGCCCCCTGCTGCCATAAGCCTCATGCCCCTCTTGAATATGTGTCCTTGCGCCAGCAGTGGAACCACCTGCATCTCATAAAAAGCAGACAAAGAGTGAGCTAACCCCGGCTTACATCACCAACGGTTATCTCACAACATAACCACTGACCTTTTAAAAAGGGACGAGGTATTTTTAGAGGGGGAAAGGCTCGGCTTTATGAAAGGAACACTTTTTAGGCTGGTTCCTGAGCACATCCAGAAGTAAAGAGAGTGGGAGTTAAAGCTGCTCTCTTCAGTTACATGGTTGGCCAGCAACACAATAAAGCATTCAGACGGTTTGCCCACAGTGTGTATGCTACTAAACGTATCATTTACATAAAGGGCCTTTATGTTTTATCCCTGCTTGTGTTGTCTCACTAACATTTTAAACCTTAACCTATTCACTTTACTATCATGTGTGACGAAAACAAATAAGAAGTTCAATCAGAGAACGGTTGATATTTTGGCCTAAAAAATGACACAATGAAACAATTTATTATCAAATTATAGCTGCAGATCAATTGACTGAGTAATCAACGTACTGTGATTAGGGCTAGCAATATAGTGAAACAAATATTCTCCTATTTTAAAACGTTTTGACCACCATGAACAGAGATGACCCGAGTGGAGCCGGTCCGAGGGTTATTTTAATGAATCAGAACCAGCTAAAATAAAGCTTCTTTTACGGTCCGCCAGGCTCGGACTGATCATCACAATGACCGGCCAGCTGATTGGCCCGGAGAGTCAGGTTGAAATACAACCACTACAAGACAATAACAAAAGAAATACAACAATACAAGTTACGTTACAAGACAGGGGGGCTGCAGCTAGCTGGTTAGCATGCTAATATCAGTAGATATCTCTTCTTGAAACTAGAGATTGAGACATAAACTCATGTTTACAATGTTTACTAAGGGAATAAATCAAGAGAAGTACAGTCATTTTCTATAGACTTCTATACAACCAGAGGAGTCGCCCCTAGTAGAGAGAATGCAGGTTTTAAGACATGAAGCATTGGCTTCACTTTTCAGAACCGGATGTTACCGTCTGACTTTAACACTGTAACCTCTTCACATTCTCTTCATAACATTAGTTCTTTTTAAAAATATTTTAAAACAAAAATTCTCACACCTTTAAATCAGAGTATGGTATCTTGACTATGTACTTTAGCCTTTAACCGCATCCAGTGTTCCCTTTGATGTTGACTGAATGTTTGCTACCTAGCACTTAGTCACCTGTTGTGTGTTTGCTAACTACTTACATGAGCCAATAGTAGGATTAACGGCATGAATGTTCTTGTCAGTCCAGCTGTTGTAGTCAGCTCTGTTCAGCTCTCAGTGATGTTGATCATGAGGAGTATGTTTGATACACGGTCTCTGCCTTCTGAATTCAATTACTCACTATGACATAAATCAAAAACAGACACTTTGACTGTGTCAGAGTTTTTTTCCTCAGAGCAAACAGACAGATCTGCTCCCCGATTCCTTTTATTTTAGAGGCAGCCTACCTGTCCCCATTTTCCTCTCAACTACCTCATGAAAGATTCTGCTCAGGGACGTGGCAGTGAGCTCAATAAAATCACTCATTCAACAGGCCAATGGCTGCAGGAACAAGGAAGCCATGAAGGGACGGTGTGTTGTGAGGGGAGACTTTGTGATAAGGATACCTTCAACATATCTCGGCAGCATTATCCCCTCCAGTGATCTTTCATCGCCTCCTCCACAGAAACCAGGTGCTTACTCATCGTCTGCGTGTTCATCATGTGGCCTGTCAGCCCACACTTCAGCACACCCACACTGAGACGCACTGCACAGCTCACTCTTCAGTTTCTGCTCAGAGGAGGGATGTTACACAATCTGAATAATGGATTGCAAAACATACGGTTGAGTTTCGGATAGAGATGCTATTGCAGCGACTGCTTTCCATTCATTTCATGCATTCTGTGTTTCAAAATGCACTTCAAGAAGCTTGGTCGCGTCAGGTAACAGTGTGTCAGTTTGTACTTGTTATATGCATAGTGCCCTTTCAAAATAAACTTCCAACATAGGTTTACTTAGTTTTTAAGTTTACTTTAGGTTAGATTTAGGCAACAAAACTACTTGGTTAGGTTTTACAATAAGATCCTGACTTGGGTTCATAAAAGCGTGTTTCTTACGTTCCATAACTGGCGTAGAAGACCGGAAGTACGCTCGGAGTAACAAAATGATTGCAAAATAAGTAAATGTAGACTGGGTCTCACATGGGACACAAACAGTTTTTCGCTCTTTATACTTCGTCAATTGCACTGAACTTCTAATACTGACATGTTTGTGTTTACATGGGAGTTCGTTGAAAGCCCTAATGGGTGCCCCGGTGCATCGGCCACTGACCAGGAGTCAGTGTTGACAAGTGGGGAGTGAGAACAGGTTGTTTACAGAGAAACAGAGTGTGTTGTTAATCACTCATCACACAGTCAGGGAACAGGACGAAGAGTATAAAGCCATGCTAGCAGCTCAGTGAGGCTGAACTAATGTCGTGTTCACACCGGACACGACAGAATTTTGTCGCGCGACCAGATTACATGCAAAGTCAATGTACAGACGCGACTGCGCCCCATTTCCGCCGGGCGACGCAACTGACGCATTTTAGGCGGCGCGAACTGAGCGAAGGACGCAGGGCGAAGTCGCGCCAGTTGAAATATCCCAACTCTGGCGCCAAAAACGCGTGAGTCATAGTTGCGTCAGCCAATCAGTGTTGAGAATCAGCGTTGAGAAGCTCCGCCCATCACCACCGCCGTCCTGCTGTCGCTGAATCAAACTGCTGCTGGTCTGCCAGAAGTAGCGCTGGTAGCGGCTTCATTCAGACGCTGTTGTGGGACTACGGATAATATTATGAACCCAGACACCATGGAGTTTGATGTGCCGACGCATGTGGAGTTTACATAACAAGTATAAAGCAGAACTAGTGGTTATTTCCATGGTGGATGAAGGAAACGGTATCCGTTTTATGGATAGAAGCCAGACACACTTCCTAGAGGAGTCTGTGTGCGGCTCCGGATGATGTTATGAACCCAAACACGAGGGCGCTTCATGTTCCGACATGTTTGGGACTTCCACAACAAGTATAAAGCAGAACTAGTGGTTATTTATTCCATAGTCGATACCGGAAAAGATAACTATTTTTCACGGAGAGAATCGATGGCGATAAGCCACGCCCCCTTTGTCGCGGCACGATTTGTCTTTGTGGCGTTTGGTGTGAACACCCTCTTCACCCCCACCCTCATCCACCTCCACTGGCTTCCGGTCAAGTCCCGCATCACCTACAAGATCCTCCTCCTCACCTACAAATCCCTCAATGCCCTGGCTCCTCAGTATCTATCTAACCTCCTCCACCCTTACACACAGTCCCGGAACCTTCGATCCTCAGGCACGGGTCAGCTCTCCATCCCTCACACAAAAATGCAAACTTTTGGGGACAGAGCCTTCAGTGTGACAGCCCCCACACTTTGGAACTCTCTCCCCATAGAGCTCCGCAACACACCATCTCTGGACACCTTCAAAAAACTCCTCAAAACTCACCTCTTCACCAAAGCCTATGTCCTCTAGCTACTGTTGCATTTGTTATGTTTATTTATGTCTTTGTTAAGCGTCCTTGGGTTTCATGAAAGGCGCTATATAAATCCTAGCTATTATTATTATTATTTTCACTCGCGCGACCAAACTGAAGCGGTAAACGCGACGCGACAAATTGTGTGGCGTCCGGTGTGAACACAGCATAAGACAGCGGACATTCGCTTGCTAACGTACTCGGCATAAGAGGACGCAGGATTCTGTCCCTCTGCACCCAAACATCAGCTGAGAGGAACCACAGCTGCTTTGTCTAAGCAAATGAAGGCCCCATGGGAAGTCTGGAACAAAAAGTCTGCTGCAGCACTTTGCATAGAATGTATGACATGTTTGTTTAGATTTGTAGCAACTAATCCTTTAATAACACCTGCACACATTCCTTCTTTAACTGGTGTTAGCGCTGCGGTCTCTTAGCGCCGTGACATCTTCATCTACCACTGGTTGGGTTTAGGATAGAGCTGGCCGGTTAATCAATTTGAGCAATTTATTCAAATTCATGGTTCACGATGTTTAAAAATGGGCTAAATATCATAGACTGTATATAAGAACTGAACATAGTCATTGTGGTGTAACTCGTTGGTAAGTGGACGTATTAAAGCCTTGAGTTTAGCATTTTGGCTGTCGCCATCTTGTTTTTTTGCAACCAGGAAGTGACCATTTTTGGACTATGGAGGAGTGACATAACGAAGCCGCAGACTGCTCTAGTAGCAGCCTGTCAATCACCTTATAGCTCCGCCCTTAAAGCATAGAGTGGACCACTGCCCGCTGTAAAGTCTGTGGCAACTAAAACCAGCAGCATGACAAATGTATTCCAGCATCTCAAACAGAGGCACGCAAGACAAAGGCTGCCCTGAAACACCTGCTGAAAAGCAGCTCACCTAAGTGGAACCTGTTTTTATTGTGAGCTGGAAGACCGGCCTGCTGGTTCCCTGTCAGCTACAACCTCAACGCAGAGAGCGAGAGAAGTGTTGGAGACGAGGATGCTGTGGGGATGTGGAATGAACAACATCCAACATGCTAACACTGTAATATGGCTAAGAAATACCTCTCCATCTCTAGTGGAATTCAGTGTGTGTGTGCGCACATGTGTATGTGTGTGTGTGTGCTGCCTCATCACAAATCCCTCCTCTTCTCAGTAAATATAAGCCCTAAAGGTTTTTTTGCAGAGAAAAGCTTATTTTCCATAAATCGAGTGAACACCTGAAACCTGTTTACGAAAAGCTCTGCCTCAGCAACGCCTGGAGGAGGACATCGGGAGAAGAGGAGGAAATCAACTAAAGAGAAGGTCCGTGAAAGGCAGAGGCTGGCTGCATCCACCCTGCCCCCTGGGCATGCAGGGGGGCGGGGGTCTGGGGGTCTGGGGTTCAGGAGGACCACACTCAGCTCCAGCAGTGAACCCATCTCATGAGGAACCCATCGTTATCATTTCCGCCTCAGAGCAGATGCAGATATGACTCTCTACTGCGCAGGACTGGACATGTACACAGGGACAGATGGTGGCTGCACACACCTTCACACAGTCTCCAAGACACCACACACACACACACACACACACACAGAAAAAGGGTGTCAATTTTAGGTTTTGGCCAGAGAGATCCCTTAAAATGCTGAGAAAGCGTTCAGAAAACAAGACTCCTGAGGGTTCTATGTTTTCTTGAGTATCAAAGTAATCCAAGTTCATCATAGAGAGACTGTCTCCATATTTATTCATATTTCAAACATGTTTGAAATGAGAGGGCGACGAATACAATTCTGTATCTTGTGATAGGGGAGGGACTTAGTTTCCAATGAGGAGGAGCTCTCATGACATTTAGCCAATTCCGTTATCATCGTCCAGCTAATTACTGTCCCCGCTAACATGTCTGGCATTAACTCCAGACTCTGAGGCTTTGTTACATCATATCATATATTTCTAACTTCTCTCAGAGGATACTGGAGCCTAATCCTGTGTTAAATAGAGCCCTCATAGCTGAATGCAGTGCACTGAAAAGGATTTCTTTCCCAACATCTTGGTAAATGCGCTTGTTCTTTTTTTAAACCTCTCCAGGAACCGCAGCGACCCCGTGGCCTCGCAGGGGGATGAGCCAGAGCACAGTGCGTAGGAGGAGGGGTCTACCTGATCTGAACCGGGGAGGTTCAACTGAAATTTCCCGTCTAGAAGTCTAAAAGTAAGGAAACCGTGAGGAAAAGCATGGACAGCAGAGCCAGACTAAAGGCCAGATGGGGACCAGCAGGGCCTGATATGCACTTCAGATTGAACACTGTGTGCTGGAGGCCTGAGAGGCAAAGGGTCAGGACAGGACATCAGCCGCCTGTTATCACTAACAAACAGCTGACTTTCTCACCCTTTTCTTTGCCGACAGTCACATAGTGTACGCTTTCCTGATCGTCCTGTACTACTTTAGTCAGCTCCATTTTCCAGCCAATCAGAATCCAGCTTTATTCTACGATATCACTGCTATACACGTTGACAGAACACAGTACCACGACAGTGATGTGGAAGTCCCAGTGAAAGCTAGAACCATTTCACAAGAAAGATTTAAACCAAGTCCTTTGCATTTGATTGGAGGACAGTTGGCTCCACACACACCTCCATCACCTGTTGGATCAGGCGGATGAGGGTTCACCTGCCTGCAGCACCGACACAGAGCCGGAGGAACAAGTTCAAAGCGTCCCTGAAGAGAACAGGACCTAAGCCACATTGTTCTGGAGATGAAAGCACACCTCTCCCCGTCTCCCTCCATATTGCTCTGGTCGCTACAGAGATCCACCAACGCGGTTTGATTGGATGACTGTTTCTTTATAAAAGCAGGATGACTCATCCAACATTTTAAGCCGTTTTACATCGGAGAAAAGACATGTATAAATAC
The DNA here is from genome assembly GCF_910589615.1 of Taurulus bubalis. Lineage (NCBI taxonomy): Eukaryota > Metazoa > Chordata > Actinopteri > Perciformes > Cottidae > Taurulus > Taurulus bubalis. The sequence goes on along the minus strand of NC_136589.1, from coordinate 46,692,117 downwards.
TCTGATACAGATTGTATTGCCGTGTTAATTTGACATTCAACAAGAGATAAATGAACAATTAACACAAGATCAAAACTGAGGAAGTGTTTCTCATTTCACTGGGACTTCAGCTGTGTGTGTGTGTGTGTGTGTGCATGGGCGTATGTGTGTGGGCGTGTGTGTGTGTGTGTGTGTGTGTGCGTGCATGTGTGCGTGCGTGCGCGTGCATGCGTGTGGGCATGTGTGTGTTGCATGTGTGCGTGCATGTGTGCATGGGCATGTGTGTGTGTGTGTGGGCATGTGTGTGTGTGGGCATGTGTGTGGGAGGTGTGATGATGTTCAGGGACTCCAGCTGTAATGCACACGGAGCAGCTCTCCCTCTCTGTATGTGTTATGCAACAGCCTCCAGGTTGTTGCGGCTCAGACTCTTCAGGCGGCCGGCTCGTCCCTCAGTGTTGTGCAGTGAACACCAGCAGCCTTTGTTGTTGTTCTTCTTTCTTCAAGAGGCTGGGAAAAAGCCCATAATTGACAGGAAGAGCTGAAGGTCAGCGGCCAGCATGCAGCGAGAATCTGCAACTCCAGCTCACACTCCAGTAGAGACACACACCACAGGTTGTGTACCTGCTGCTGCTGCAGGGCTACACACACAGCAGCTTTGTGGTGCTCTACATACGGCCCGAGGGCCAGAGGGGGCCGCCAACCATCCTCTCTGTCACAATGCAAATATATTGATGGGGAATTTTAATGTAAATGAGGTGCCAGAGTGCATGGAAAGACTCACAATGGAGCAATAGAGCTTGTTTACCACAAAGAAACAGAGGACCGGACCCTAAAATACACTTTCAGCTGTTGAATGCAGACGATCAGCTGTCCTTACCAAAGTGAGTTCCGAGGTCGGGGAACGTCACTACGACACAGTCCGGTCAGTGGAGTGTTCGCAGTACCAGGAGGAATCATAGAAACACTTCCAAATAAGACCCATGCTGTAATAAACCAGAATTATTCATGTGGACTGATTCTGACTCAAATCTAGGACAGCGTGTTCTCATTCCCAACACAGACGCCTGGTCAGGGTTCTCAGCTCCACTTTGCTGCTCTTTGTCTGCTCTTTACGATCTGTTCCCAACGTGGGTTCACTTAGTGTTAAGCTTCACTTAAGTAATTGGTTAGGTGGAGGAAACGGTTGTAGTTTGGGTTAAAATAAGTATGTTTGTTACATAACTGTTAACTACGTGAGTTATGCTACGAAACCAGAGATTACATTAGAAGCAGTGAAAAGTAAAATAAGTCAACGTTGACAATAGCAGAAGTCTCCTAGTGAAAGTCTGTTTGTTTGACCTGAAAAAGTCAAACTGAAACGCATAATTTCACTACATTAAAATCCCAACCAGGCGGCTACCTATGGTTCTGTCGAGTGAAGCCGATGTGGAAGTGTCTGGTTGTATAGAAGTCTATGCTTCATGTGTTAGAGCTGCATTCTCTCTCCTGACCACCAGGGGGCGACTCCTCTGGTTGTATAGAAGTCTATATAAATGACTCTACTTCTCTCTTGATGTATTCCCTCAGTAAACATTGTAAACATGAGTTTATGTCTCAATCTCTCGTTTCAAGTCTTCTTTAATACAGCATGATGTTCATTTAGTAAAAAGGTCTTAGGAATGTTACACAAACATATGACAAGAACTATAACAAACATCCTTTGTCATTATAAGCACATTCCAATCCATTTTTTAATCTTTGTGCTCTAAGCCAGGATTGCGTGGCTCAGTTGTTCTGCTCCCAGAGCAACAGTTGCTCACCAGGTGGAATGAGACACTTCCTCCATCTTCTATCACGTTTCAACCCATCCGATGAAGAAACCCTTCATCACCTTCATCATCCTGACAAGACCACCTAAACCGAGACCAAGTCATGACCAAGACCAGAGTGTATGGAGACCGAGACAAGACCCAGACCATGAGGGGTTAAGACCCATTCAAGACCAGAGCAGTGAGTCCCACACTGCAGGACACACTCATGACCATATGGCACATGGAACCAAAATCCAGAGTCCTCTTTGTGAGACCTCAGGTACTGCAGTGCTGGTGAGAAGCACCACGCGGACCTTCCTTCAAAGGTTTGGGGATTGAAGGTGAGACTGAAGCCGAGCTTCCATTAACTATTGTGTGCAACATGTGGAAAGGAAAAGTTTGATCAAACTTCCCCAATGACTGAAAGAACACGGCTTGTGGAAATAAGCAATTATGAATTCTGAAGTGATGGTCGGGATGCATTGGGAGAGGTGTACTGCTCGCCTCTCACAGGCTTTTGGGATGAACTGGGTTAGAGCTTTACAAAGCTTTCATTCTCCACTCATTAAATCAATTACTTCCACTTTAAAGAGCAATTATTGTGAGTCTGCTCCTCTAATCCGTGTGAAGCTCCTGGAGCTCAAAGGAGTTTTAATATACGTCTCATTTGAAATGTGTTCCAGTGTGGTGCAACGACACTGTTGTTCCAAAGGGTTTGTAATTATAATGCCGTCCTGGAGAAGTCATGGTGCATTAACAGTAATGTACTGTATTTCTAAATGAACCAATCCATTATTAAACTTTCAACTGACAACATATCCATTCCACATATTTAATATGAGGGAAAAACATTTTTTTTTTAAACTTTCTGAAAACAAAAACAGTATAACAAGTATAGAACTCTGGTCGTGTGTGCATAACTATAAAGACCATGTGACATCATACTAGATATGTCCACTAGATATGTCTACTAGATACGTGAAAGCGTTTCCCTGGTCCATCAGCACCAGGAACAGCAGGTTCTGGTCTCACAGGAGGACTCCACTGGAGAGGCAGAGGACAGTATATAGTATGAAGGAGCTAGAGTGCTCTGTTAGGAAGGAGCCCATCACTGACCATCACAAGCTCATACAGGACCTGCAGGTCTGCTGTGAGGTTCTCCAGGTCTACAGAGGAGCTGTGAGCTTCTCCAGGTCTACAGAGGAGCTGTGAGCTTCTCCAGGTCTACAGAGGAGCTGTGAGGTTCTCCAGGTCTACAGAGGAGCTGTGAGCTTCTCCAGGTCTACAGAGGAGCTGTGAGGAGCTGTGAGCTTCTCCAGGTCTACAGAGGAGCTGTGATGGGCAGCAGCCCACAATCAGACCCTGCAGACCTGGTCTACATGATCCATCATCAACACTGTTGCCCCTCTGGCTGATTTCCCATCAGTCCACTAATCATTTCAGCTCTGAGAAGGTCTGCTGTTTGTTGTGGTAAATTATTTTGTGTTTTTCTTAAATCTTGGAGACGTGTTTTGGGATTTCAGGATGGTTTCTGTTTAGTTTGTATGTCTTTTTTAAATATATATAGGGGCCGTTTTTGTTTGTTGTTGTTTTCTCTTGAACGGGTCATGATGTGTTTTTATCTCCGTCTCATAATCCACAAATCAAATCAACCAACCCCCAGCTCGTAGAGTTCAGATGATAGCGGTAGTATTCACACAGCACGGGGCAGAGAGAGCCCTTCAGGGACCAGGACCCCGCTGACCACATGCCGGGCTCTTTAAACACAACGACCCTTCGTGAATGGAATACACACACACACACACACACACACACACACACACACACACACACACACACACACACAAAGTTTACCCTCACCCTCGTCCTACCTTGCAGGTTCTGCACTCGGATGTCGCTGATCTGCCCGATGAATTCCTCCCGCTCGAACCAGTCCTCCCACTCGTGTCCGGCCATCTGGAGCCGCGCAGAGTGGCTGCGGGATCCCGCACAGGGACGCGCAGAGAGTCCCTGCTGAAGGAAGAAGAGGAGGAGGAAGAGGAGCTGCTGCAGCGGGCTGCTTATCGTCCGGCCGGCCGACCGAGAGCCACGCGAGCCCGGCGCTCGTACCGAGGTGAGGGTGCACGCGGGAGGGTGCTCTCTCTCCGACGGGACTTCGCTGCGCTCACTGCGGGCTCTCTCTGAGGGAAGCCCGAGGGGAGGAGCGGGGAGCGGGCAGGAAGGAGCCGAGCACCTGGTTGGTATTCCGAGGTGGGATGGAGCTGATCCAGGACCCGCCTTCTCTCTCTCTCTCTCTCTCTCTCTCTCTCTCTCTCTCTCTCTCTCTCTCTCTCTCTCTCTCTATCTCTCTCTACTCTCTCTCTCTCTCTCTCTCTCTCTCTCTGGGGCGTTCATGTACACAAAGCCCAAGCGAGTGCCAAGTGACAGAATGAAAACGTTGTACAAAGTAGAGAGCAATAACAGAATGTGTGTGCAGAGCTGCAACATTGTATCAAGATATAAACACAATAAGTGAACACAAAGATTGTGATTAGGTTCTTAAAGGGCCAGCGCGTGGCAACAATGGGATCTATGAGCAGAAATGGAATATTATATTCATGACTATGTTTTAGTTTCGTTTTGTCACCTGCAACTTTGAGTTTTTTGTTTGTTTTGGATTGCTAAGAATTAGCCTTCATATCTACATAGGGAGCAGGTCTGACACCAGGTGAGCCTCTGGGGGGCCAGGGGCCACTTCTCTGGGGGGCCAGGGGCCACTTCTCTGGGGGTCAGGGGCCACTACTCTGGGGGGGCAGGTGTAGCCAGCGGATATCTGTGCTGAGACTTCCTTTTCTGTGCTCTGCTTGTTGCTCTGAGCTCATAATCAGAAAGGTGTTTCTGGAGATGATCTTCTACAGAAGCCCAGAGCGGACAAAACAAACAGCGGCTGCTGAGAGAGACTTCCAGGTTTCTAGTGTCCCTGGAGGCCACCGTAGTATATATTTACATCTCCAATAGGAACCAAAGGGCTCGGGAGGGCCACAGACATGAGGGGACGTCAAACAGTATGGAGATGACTAACACAGCAACATAGAAATATGCACTGATATGCCCCATCCTGTGACTGTGTGTGGAGGCAGTCATGATGAAAATAATAACCAAGTTGAACCGAGCCAGAACCCTGACTCTGGATCAGACGCCTTCAGCTTCACCACGATAGTCCAGTGAAAACCGGATTCTTTGATGGCTACACATGATCATAATCATCATAATGTGATACAGAAACATCTATAACAAGCCCTCCGATATCTAAACTCAAGTCTTAGTATCTCTCTGCACAGTGGTATCTTTTCTTCAGCATGAAAATGTAACGCCAGCAGCACAACATGTCAAAACTAAAGTGACGGTAGGAGGAAGTCCGAGGACTTTGTTTGTGTTGTGAGGCTCATGTTTCTGCTCTGTGCTTTACTGGTAGAACCAGACGTCCTGCAGAGCTCTGGTTCAGTCCTCAGTCTGGTTCATATTGCAGGGTGCAGGAGGTCATTGGGTCCAGACCCGAGCTGCGTCTGGTCTCTGTCCCCACACGGAGGCGAGGCTCACATTAGTGAAGCCTTCAGGCAGACATGTTTCGCTTGAAGAGGTGCTTTTATTTTGATGATGATGTGAAACCAGTTCAGGTTAAAGGCTCCCTGCATCTTAACAGAAGAGTTATTCATTATATTAATAAGTCTATTAATAAGTCTGTACAGCTTCCACCCATCACGATTACGTGGTTCCGACTGACTGCAGAGTTCAAAGGTCAACTCTTCTTCTTTCTCCAGGTTTGTCAAATGGAATCGTCCACTCGGCCAACAGCGAAGAACGGTGACACAGAGAAAGCCGAGCAAAAAGGTTTGATTATTAATGTCAACGCTCGCTGTGCCGAGTTCGGAAATAGCAACAAGGTTTTGCCTGGACTTTATCAAGCGTCCAGACAAGTCCAGACACAAGCCCCTCAAAGGACCACGTTCTGACTCCAGCTCTTTATTCAGCTCCATCTTCTGATCGCACTCTCAGAGGGGAAATGAAAATTAATAAAAATCTTTCTGGGAGGGTTCACAAAATTCCACAAAAAGTCCAGCTACATTTAAAAGGGACTTATTATGAGTTGCTTTGGATAAAGAAAGCTAAGAACCGTGTGCCTGATAGCGAATAGTTTCCTCCACTCTGTTTAACCCACATGGAGGAACAAGCTAACACACTAGCTAACACACTAGCTAACACAAGCTAACACACTACATACATTCAGATGAGAGGGCACGCTTGCATGCTGACCCACATTAACCGCAGTGTGACAGATAGGAGGTTGCTTCTCCTGCTCTCTGCCCACACACACACACACACACACACACACACACACACACACACACACACACACACACACACACACACACACACACACAGCAGAGGCAGATGTTGCATAACCATCCCAGAGAGCGAAGTGATCATCTTCCCCACCGACTGAACAAACCTAAGCCACCGCAGTGAATCAACCTGAAAGTGGATCCTAATCTTTGATGAGCTGAAATCAGAGACCCAGCAGCAGATATCATCTGAAGTAATAGCTTTAAAGGCCATCTGGCACATCTCACTGCACCCAGACGTTCTGCAAATAATCAAATCTACTTCCACCGGAACAATGCATTTCTTGCAATCTATTGTCTTACAACCAGAACTCAACATAACTCATCCAGTCACAGCGTCAGAAAGCTCCTGCGTGCTGCTCCACCCCTCAATATGTATACATGTAACCACATGGCTGCGTTGGGTTCATTGACCACGTTGGTGTGTGTGTGTGTGTGTGTGTGTGTGTGTCTTTCCTCTGAGTGCATCAGCCTTGTAATTGCTGGTGGGGAATGCAGAGAATGCCACAGATGAGAGGAGAGGAGGCCGTGTGTTCTCGGTCCACAGGTCAGAAGGCTGAGGACGCACACCGACAGTATGGAGGGAGCTCTCAGCCGGGAGGGGTTCAGCTTTCACTTCATCCTCACCACGGACACATGAAGTGAGTGTGTCCTCATGGTTTTAGGTTGCAGAAAAGGGAAAATTGTTCTTGGTGGACCTTTCCTTTAGGGAGCACACGCATCATTCACAGAAACCGACTTGCTCATGAGTCACGATGCTGAAGACGCTCGTCAACTCATCACATTCTTCTAGCGCGAAGGAACGGTTTTACATTTTTTTGCAACTTTATCGGGAACATTGTGTCATTTATTGCAGGGCGGTCGGCTGTGACAGAGAGTTGGCGGTGAAGACATAAACAGGAAGTGAGCCATAACCCCAGAAATATGAATTACATCCATCTATCTATCTTTCTATCTCTGCAGTCACAGACCAGGTTAGTCTTCCTTACACTGAGTCACTGCCTGGAGGTCCCTCAGCCAATCAGGAGCAAGATGACACATGGCAGGCAGGCTATATTAAACCGTATCTGGGTCCAGGCTCGCTGTAGGTACATGTGGATGGAATGACATGTGTGGTGTAAAGCAGGTGGTTCGTAGTGATGACAGCTCTGTGGAGCTTTTAGAGCTTATTGTTTTCATCCAGGACGTCCTGTACGTCTCCAGCATCAACGCCATGCGCCTCAGGAAGAAAAGCAATGCAGCGTTAAGTAAGGAAAGAGTTAAATGTTGCCCCCACTGAGAGAAATAAATCCAGTTTCCATCCAAATCTGGCCACATTTGAACTGAATTTCAAGAACACCCACAAATATTAATAATATAGTCGGTGCCTTGAACCATTACAGAAAAAGAGGTTATTAAAAATAGGGCCAGTCAATGCTGGAATTACAAAAGAAGCATGTGGAAAACATGATGGAAATATGACGTTTATTTTATACTATTAATACTTTCATGTATAAAAAGGTGCAATGTTTAATACCCCAAAAAGTATGCGTCAGCACTCTCTCTCAGCACAGGATGTACAGTCATCAGTGATCAGGTGTGCGTACTGGGACACTAATCGGAGGCCGTATGGAGTCATGGTATGTTTGTAGTTTGTTTATTGGCTCGGGTCCGAGGAGCAGAGACCTCCACCAATGAGGTCCCTTCTTCCGCCGACAGAAACCAGGCCAAGCGGAGAAAGACCTGACGATGACGACACCCCCCTCATTCAAACATTTGGTCAACCCCCATGTAGACGCCTCCAATCTTTACCAACTGCATCCTGGAGGGTTCATGTCTCGCAGACCACTGAATGAAGGATTCACAGAACACTTTTAAATCCCGACAAACCAAAATCCACGGTACAAGAACAAGTTCATCCGGTCCTCACACACTCCTTCCCTTCCTATCACAACCATGGTATCCATCTCCCTGTCCATCTGTTGTGTGACTGCCTGAACACTCACTCACACACACACACACACACACACACACACATTCCCATGCAGTCTTCTCACAATGCAGTGAGGAAGCAACACTTGACTGCACACAGAGCTGGTTCAGTGTACAGAGAGGAGACCCGGTATGCTCAGTCTGAATCTGGGCCGATGAAGCTGTGTGTGTGTGTGTGTGTGTGTGTGTGGTGTGTGTGTGGGTAGCACTGCTAAAGGTCATATACAAATGACAGCGTGTGTTTTTACATATTTAAAACCAGCAGGTCTAGTGAAACCCTGATCAGATATCTCATTTCACTTTCAAATCAACCTCCGCCTGGACAACTCTTCTGTGAACTCCCCTGAGGTCTAATGACGGACAGCCTGACTTTACACTCCGAGTTCTTTGTGATACGTTTATTTAATCAGTACAAACGGTTGCAGACTGAGTCCGATGTGTTTTATTTTTCTATTTGTTGCAACACAAGACTAAACTGAACTCCTTACGTGAATCCCAGACGGGGCTAATCACAGCGTCTAATCTTTCCTCTGTGACCACCGCAACAATCTGTCCTTAAAGGGACAGTGCAACGAGGAGCTACTGATCAATACTCTGTTCTTATTCATGACTAAATAATTGCTTCTTTTTTAAAACAAATACATTCAAAAGTCATATATACCTCACTGGAAACAAATATTAAAAGAATGAATAACATTTCTGAAAAGAATGACGAAGACGGACATCCATCAGCATCAGTATCAGTGTGTGTGTGTGTGTGTGTTTGTGTGTGTGTGTGTGGTTGGAGGAGCTCAGCCTGACACAGAAAGAGCAGAGCGTGATAATAAATGACATCACAACATTAAAAAGTACTAATAAGAAGCACCAATAGCGCCAGGGCTTATCAATACCACAATCTTTAATTATTATTTGAATACAGAGTTTCTGAACGCATCACCACCTTCAGATAAAAGGCTGCTGTTGCAACATGGGGATGGTGGACGACCCGCTCCCTGTGAGAGATCAATGGATCAATTATATTTAGCTTATGAACATAAGCTAAATATAATTACGATAATACTTTCATTTAATATAGCGCTTTTCTATGTACTCAAGGATGCTTGACCATTGCCATTCTTAGTGATGAGTGATCATACAGTGGATTAAACAGAGTGTGTGCCTACCTTTGAAGCCTGTGTGGAGACGTAATTACACAACAACGTGGGGAAATGTTTGGACAGAAAATACGGACGTCAATCACACTGGTTGAGTCCTTCACGCCAGGAAAGTGAGTTGTTGCCATGACTACCCAATTCTCTCCAGTAGGACTTTAGCAATAGACACATTCAATGTGAGCCTGGCTGGATGGGAAGCAGGGCCAACACAGAGGCCTCAGGGAGTCAGCAGGGGACAACCCCTCACTGACTTCCCAACAAACAGGAAGTCTTGTAGAACCCTCGACAAGGCCGATGGTGCCAACATGGGAATTAGACTCCAGACCTCTGTGGTGATGGATCGCCGTGTTGTGAGAAGTAAGGTGAAGGAGTGAGGGTCTCCATATTGTGCTGCTAGACTAGAGCATGCTGGGACGTGGGACGCTGTGTGGACTCTGACTGAACGTGAATATTAAGGATTAAGGGAGCATCATAAATGATTGACGTGCATGTGCACTAAAAAAGATGCAGCTCTATAATTCAAGAGATATTATTTATGGCTGAATGATAAATCACATGCAGCAGCTGATTCAGAAAAAAAAAAGGATTTTCAGTATTCTTTTAGTTTATGCTGTGAGGCATGTGCTTTATACAAGAGGCCTAAAGATCTTCACAAATATGTGACAGCCAGAGTCCGTGACCTACTAATGCTAAAAGATTTGTATCAGTGTGTGTAAAAATAGAGTTTATAATCCCGGGACGCTCTAAATGCTGTTTTAGAGACCTATAAAGACAGACCGGGACAGGAAGAGCGGGGACGTGGACCTCTGGTCTGTGGACAGAACTAACCTGACCGCTTATGCAGGTTTTTCTGCTTTAAAAAAACCTGTTTATTTGCCTTTTCTCCAGAAGTTTAGTCTTTTGTTTCTATAAAGCGTAGGGACCCATAATGCAATGTCTCATGAAGCTCTCATCCAGAACATCCTCTGAGAAGCTGATTCGTCTCCAGCACAAAGCGCCTCATGACAAAAGACAGAACACAGAGATGCAGAGCATAAAGACGACTGGGGCAGGTGATGACAGAGCATCGGTCCCTAAACAGGATGATAAGACAGTAGTGACTGTGCTCTAAAGTTTCTAAACCATGTCATTCATTCACCAGCCCAGTTTGAGACCATCGCACCCAAATAATGAATTCAGTTTCCTCTCCAACGAATGAAACACAGTGTGTCAGGTTCCTGGTCTTCATCGTCACATTAAACATTTCTAGTACTGGAACCTTCTCTGGGAGAGGAGCCGCTCTGCCACTTCCTGCCTCGTGCGCTTGGCAGAGCGAGCGCTCCAGATTGCGGTACAGGCCTGGCTGCAGGACGAGGTGAGAGCGGCGTGGGAGGCGGCGCACATTCAGAGAACACTCATGGAGAGGAGAGGAGGAAAACATAATCATGTCCAACTGGGAGAGCGATGCATCAGATAGCACGCTTTCAAAGTCTTCTGGATGGATGCCTGGATATTAAGGGAGGAAAGATGTTTCACACCGAGCACGGGGGTTTGAGAGGGGCTAGTAAGTAAGTAAGTACCGTAAAAGTCGGGTTACACGCCGCTACTACCTTCGGTCAGTGTCCCCGTTTGCTCCCCGCTGTAGCCAGCTGGCGCTCATGCTAGTTCCCGTGCTAGCTTCCGCTAGCTCCCTGACAACCACCTAAGGTAGCGGGACCAGCCCCGGCTCGACACCCCACTTGGGCAGAAGGGACGCGGGCAGCAGCAGCGGGGAGCTAGTAGCAGTGCTAGCTAGCGCTGCTCCTAGCTTGCTACAGCGGGACACTGACTGGAGGTAGGAGCGGCTTGTAACCCGACTTTTACGGTAAGCTTTATTTGTACAGCGCCTTTAACAGACCAGGGTCACAATGCGCTTTATAATTACAACAAAACAATACACAGTTAAGAAGTACATACACATTTAAATTAAAAAGGCCAAGACAACTCAGTGACAATCATAGCAGCCCCAAAACAATTAAGCAAAAGCCTGAACAAATGAATAGGTCTTAAGTTGCCTTTTGAAGGAGTCAACAGACTCCATCGAACGCAGAGAGAGCGGAAGATCGTTCCAAAGCCTGGGAGCAACAGCCAGGAAAGATCGGTCTTCTCTGGTCCGGAAACGAGTGGTTCTGATCCACAGACCTCAGAGCCCGAGCTGGGGTGTAAGGCTGGATCAGATCACTGATGTAAGGTGAAGCCTGACCATGCAAAGCTCTGAAAGTTAAAACCAGAATTTTAAAATTGATCCTAGAGGAAACTGGCAGCCAATGAGGGGAGATGTGTGTCCTCCTATTAGAGTGGGTCAGAATTCTCGCTGCAGAGTTTTGCACTAACTGCAGACGAGACAGCATCTTCTTGCTCAGACATGAAAACAAACTACTACAGTAGTCTAAACGCGAAGACACAAATGCATGAATGATCAGCTCCAAATCATTTTGTGACACCATTTTCCTAAGTTTGGAGATGTTCCTCACCTGGGAAAAACTATTTTTGGTCAGCTGTTTGCAGTGTTGCACTAATGACATGTCTTTGTCCAATACAACACCCAGGTTTCTTAGGCTCGGTCTGACAGACTGGCCCAAGTCTCCTAAATACTGGTTAATCCCTGGAATTGAGTCATCAGGGGCAATAACCAGTGTTTCTGTTTTGTCCACATTTAGCTGCAAGATGTTATCACTTAGCCATTGTTTTATCTCCACCAAGCAATGAACTAAGGAATTTAGCCTCTGGAGCTCAGTCGGCTTGAAAGAGCAGTAAAGCTGGATATCATCAGCAAATATGTGGTACGAAACATAGCAACAGCTAGCGTTAGCGTCAAGCTATGGGCCGGTAATGAATCATGTAGCTTTAGATTCTCTTCCTGGGTAGCGTGTTGTTGCAATACATAAAATAAGGGGGTTTTATTTTGCAAAAGAGGATGAAAATGGAACGCGGCGACGGGGATGATTCACTCTAGAGTTGTTATGTCAGACATTTGCATGTAGATTTTCTATATTCCCGCATCGCACTGAGAAACTGCTTCAACGTTTGGTTTCATTCTACATCTTTCTCATCGGCAAAACAATTACATTATAACCCATGGACACTTCGTGGTTAGCATGCTAGCTATCTTTAAAGGACATTCCGCTATACTGGAGAATTCACTTGTTAGCTGTAATATATATATATTAATATTGAACCTAGCTTAATTTAGAGACAGGAAGTAGATGGAAATGATTAGCATGGTGTAAATAGTGAGTGAAGATGGTGGAAAGTAGCTCCACTGGCAACATTAGTAATAAAAAAACTCAAAACATTTAATTCTCTGCATTCATTTATTTCATCAGAATAAAAAACAGCATTGGTTAAATACAAGCTCTTATGAATAATATGTTTTAAAAGATTAATAAAATACTTTTACAAAAAAAAGCTCTCGTCTGTCAATCATCCCCAGAATACTTAACACCTCCAGCGTTTAGGAGACTTTTTGCATAATGAGTGAACCCACTTTCTTCTGCACGTCTGTCACACAAGCTGTGTGAAGAGGACCATTCGTGCTCAGGAGATTCAAGTCCTTTCATGAGTTGATCAGTGGGCGCAGTGCAGACACATGCTGAATGGAGGAGAGGAGCATCAACACACTCGGTCTGAGAGTGGACTGAACAGAAGCTCCAGGCTGAATGAATACAGGAGGGTATGGCACCGATATCAATGATTCACTGGATGGTGGACACAACGCGTTAAGGCCATGCTACGTGCAGCATATTTACACAGTAGAAGTTATCAGCAAAGACGAAGGCGTGTTCCTGTATCAGTGGTTTGGTTTTCAGGGGGCGAGTCATACTTTTACGTCTAAACTGGGACGGTTTAACAGGAACTTGGAAACATGCTGGAGTTCTTGCAAAGTTGTGTCAAATCAAAAGACACCATAGCTGCACAAGAAGAATTAGATCCGCTCGAGTCGGTCACTGTTGCCACGGCAACATGATGAATCAGTAAGAGCCCACGCGCGGAGTAACTGTTTGTGCGGGTGTTTAGAGGGCGGTGTGTGTGTGTGTGTGGAAAAAGAGAGCGTTCAGGATAAAACAAGTTATTTTGGGGTTTCCCACTAAACTGAGTGGTTTACAGCTCAGCGTCAACAAAACGTTGTGTTTTCATGTTCTCATGTTTTCATGTTCTCACTGGTGGTCTGGGCTGAGAAAAAGACCCATCACGCCAAAAGTAGCACCTTCAGAGAAGGAAGGCAGCGGAGCAGCTCTCAGGAGTACAGGTAGGAACAGAGAACCCACAGGGACAACATGCAGCACAGGAACCCAGAGCAACAGGATGGGAACAAAAGACGTGCTGTCAAACGTTCTCCGGACAGAATCCACCCACAAAGAGCTATTTTGGTTCTTCAAAGTACATTCTGCAAATACAACAACAATTATTAAAACGATCCGTATCTAACATAACTCAGAGTTTTGGATGTGGCCTCCATGACCAAACGTGTCATTAGAACACACACACACACACACACACACTCAACTGACCCTGCTCAACAGGAAGTCACACTGTGTATTCCATTCATCTAGACACAGGTGTGTTGCTTTGTTTGTTGTTGATTTAAGAGTTCTGTTTTTAACTTCATTTAAAAACAAGCCCATGACCGTCGTGTGTGAACAGACAAGATGGGAGCATTTAATGGACAGGTAAAAAGGTTTAAAGAGAGGAGAGCTCAGGTAGAGGTGCATTTACTGTGATGCAGGTGCTGCCACGCTGGGGAAAAGGGATACGGCAGCTTTAAAAGAGCTATAATATAATATATATATATATATATATGGGAGTAGTATTGACCTTGACTTTGGTTGCATCCAGTTAAACAGTCCGTGTAGAGAGCAACTGGGGAACCACTGGCTATTCTTGGACGATGATAAAAGTGTTCATCAGCTAAAGAACAAAGTGTTAACTCGGCGTAAACCGGCTACTTATGGAACACTCCAGGTCGGAGACTCTTTCTGGTGTCCCACAGAACTAATCGGACTGTAAACGATAACCGGGGGACAGAAGAGGGGGTCTTGGCTGATAGCCCCTAACCCCGGAGACGTATCCATCAGGCCGGTGGCCGCTGGGCTCTGGTGGGACGCTGCAGCCCACAGTCCACATTCAGAGCGGGGTCCATGTCCTACAGACAGACACACTCTGACGGGGCTTCATGCTATAGGACGCATGAAATCAGTACAATGATCAAAGTAACATGAAGAAGTGGGGAACATATGATCCCAGTGTTCCCAGTCACCACAGGAGGGTTAGCCACGCTGCTCTCAGTATGAACGCACAGTGGTTTCATAACACCAGACACACACAATGTGCTTTTTATGACCTAAAAATCTTGAAAAAAGATGAAACACAATGATTTAAAAGAGAACGCAGCACTTTGTAGTTGTGTAGCATTGCTACACGTCATGAGCACAGCTTTAGCTGAAGGTTGCCGTCCTGGCATCCGTACACAGGAGGGAGTGTTTCTACAGTCCAGTGTCTCGTCCACTGCCGTCATCTTTGGTTTGGATCTCCTGTCCCACTCGGAGGCTCCCCCACTAAGGGTGTTAAGGTCAGTCCACCAGTGCTGCTCCTACCCCTCATGGCTGTGCTCTGACATAAGCAACAGCGACAATCATTCTTAAGACATTAGTTATTCATAAGAAGCATTTGGTTGGGTGTGTTTCATGCTTGACAGTTTACATAATTCCTTCTCAATGAGATAAAAGCTGATTATCGTATTTAAAACTGCGACAAAAAAAGAGTCTTATAATGAGCATTGGATTTGTAGTCCTATTGCACTCATGCCTGTTATTTGAGATAGTACTTTGATAATTAACGGATTAATATTTGTATACTACAAACTGTGAGGTTGAGCAGAGTTGACATGTGATGCCGTCGTCCAGAAGCATCTGGAGAATGTGGGGTTTGTAGTTTGCAGATGTGTGCGCTCCTCTCGACTTCCAGAGGATGATATTGAAGGGTGCACTGTTAATATGATTAATATTTGTTGAAAAAGCCAGAGAAGCGGCCTTGTTGGTGGTCAGCGTTTCCTACACAAGCCGTGGACAGAGAGTGAGGTCACAGCTCCTCACTATGTGGGAGGCGGTCCCTCGTAGCGGAGCATGACGTTGAAGGACCGGGCGAAGTTGTTGGAGAGGGAGCAGCTGTTGCCGTCCATGAGGGGCAGCAGGAAGGCCAGCAGCAGCAGAGCCAGGAGGAGGAGCCACAGGGGGAGGGCCAGCCGACACGCCCGCTGGCACAGGCCGGGCTTCTGCAACGACAACAGCACGTTAAAACCTAGTGGTGCATTTTCATCACCACCACACACACCTCTGATCCCACTGAGGACTTGTGTTCACTATTATCGTCTCAGTTTAAATAAATGACCTGTTATTAGCCTTCAGCCTGCCTCTCACTCTCTAGTCATGGACACCATAATTCATCAAATAAAGAAGAAAAAATAAGGTGAATCAATATAGACATTTTTTCCCCAAGTGCCCACAAGTGTTTCACCTCCTGATGACTAAAGGATCCCATATCACATGAATACCATCTTGTCAAGCTTCTATTGATGCGTAAGCCAAAGCACGGACCAATCAAAGGAGCTGCTGGCTTTGGTGTGTGTGTGTCAACACACAGAGTGGACTTTTTGTTCTGAACCATGGCAGCTCCTGAAGAGGCGAGTGGAGATGCTGCTGAAGGTGTTTCTCAGTGGGAAAGATCTTTTCGCTCTCCTCCCAACATGACTTGAGTTTGATTGACAGATGGTTCACAGGGTTGCTTCTCAGATGGCTCTGTGTCACAAACCCTGTGGCACGTCAGGTAAACAAGCTAGCAATACTGGAGTAAACATGGGGCTCCACATGCTTCACTTATTGATCTGATTCATAGCTCATAGCTCAGAGAAGAGCTGGACGCTACTCGATGGAGGGGGGAGAGGAAGACGATCATGAAAGGAAACTACATCAAAAGCTCAACACTTGTTCTGTGGCAGCATCCGGTCGACTTCATTAACTCATTAAACCTAGATTCACTCTCCTTCTAAAGGCACATATATTAAACATAACTGCTGTCATTTGATGCATCATATCAGATGGATCTACCCTCAATGGTGGAGAGAACCAGGCATGTATTTATAATGACATTCCTTGTTTTTAGAAGTATATGATATCTGCTTTCTGATCTGCTCATGCTTTCTTAATCAACAGTGTGTTTGTCAATCCTCAGTCATGCTGAATGAGTTTAAACTGGATTAACATAATTACAAACACATGTAATTATCAGTAAAGTAAATAAGAGATGAACCATTGGAACAGTACTGTCGAGCAAGTGGATCATGTGACGTTCCTCCCTTCATAAACCCCCATTGTGTAACATTTATGTTAATCTAGTAGTAGTAGAAATAGAATAGAATATCCATAACTATGTATTTATTAGTGTATAATCAGATGAAACTAAGACTATTTGTGTTTTTGTTTGAATGAGCCCTTCATATCTACGTAGGGAGCTGGTATATATTTGGCAAAGAATTGGATTATTGTGGCTGCAATTAACCTGTTTTGCACTGAATATTTTTTCAAGATAATAACAATAACGTGCAACCTGTGAAAAACAAAACATAATGAGTGCAGATATGTGAGTCATCAAGTATCATCAGTATTAGTGGCTGCAGTGAGCTGCTTTCCTCTACACATCTTTTTAAAACAGGATTGCAGGCCTCTCTCAATTCATGCTCAATGTTGAGCTTAGATCTGTTTTCTGTTTTGAGAGACGCAGCAGCAGAACCCCTGCCTTAAAGACTGCACATCCATATGTGACTCATTCTTCAAAAGATTATTTTAATTGTATTCATTAGCTCAGAAACTCTGTAAAAAGTTACAAAGGTGACACTTTGTTTAGTTGGTGAGGGAATGGGATGTGAGGTCCTGAGTCAGACATTATGGACCACATGAACTCATTCAGCTCAGGCTCCTCTTTCCCAGTCCTCTCTGAATCCTGTTTACCGCCTCCGCTCCTCTTACACCTCCTGAGCACTGCGTCACAGCCTCACTGAAATAACTCCATGTTCAACTTCACAGCTATACAGCGGACAGCAGATGGGCTGCTTTAGGGGAACAGTGTGGTGTGAACATCATCTGCTGGCATCCATCACACCGAATACACATGTACTACTGTAGTTCCTTATAAATATGTATTCTCCTTACGATTGTAATACTTGAGAAGTAAACCTTTCCTTATGATTTATTGCCATTATGAAATATGAATAACTATTTTACTAAATGTACTAAGTGCTGTGTAATTATCCCTCACTACACAGAACATCTGTTCACTACCACAGTAGGTACAGTAGGTCAAAGTTGGTAATACTCAGTAATAACATGGTAATAGCAGCTTGCAGTCATGGTTATTACACAGGAACTACTGGCATGATGAATATCAGTATTATAAAATGGCAAATACCAATTTTGACTTTCAAGAATTTTCATGTGATTTTTGAAGGTACTATACGGATAGGAGCCGATAACATTGTGAAAAAGCTGTGCTATTATATTATCTCACTATCATCAGGCTTATCAGGGGTTGGACCTCTTGTTCCCCGTGTTCAAGTAGTCGTATGAACCCCAAATGAGTTCTAATACTTGTGTTATTTCATATACATTTTTTTCAGAATTTATTTGTTTTAATGTATTTTCTACCAAAAAAGAAATGAAGAAACGTGAGACGGAGAAGAAAAAAAAGAAGCTCTGGTTGTTTTGTGATTTTCCAGGTACTAATAGGGGGTCTATCATGCTTTATATATATATATATATATATATATATATATATATATATATATATATATATATATATATATATTAGACTCCCACAAGCCCGTAGAGTTACTGAGATGTGTTTGTCAGTGAAATCCGACTTTGTAAGGGTTACCCATAAAGGATTTAGTAAAACCTTACGGTCCGCCATAGAAGTTGACGGAGATTACCTAAGTACATACACTTAACGGTCAATTTAATTATTTTCTTTAAATGAAGTTAAACAACGATGTGGTTCCGGAGATAATGAATGAAACGTTTTTGTTGTTTTTGTCCGATAATAGGAGTGGGGGGATTTTCTCGCATGGTTTCCAAAAGGTTAGTTTCACCATATTACCATTTTAATATATTATATATATGTGATACAACCATTGTATTGTTTGCAGGTGCATTGCCTTGTGCAGAGGCCATCTATACCATAATAACACTGCTATAGCAGCAACAGAAGTCACCACAGGAATCGAGGGTCAGTTTAAACAAAAGTGATACCAAACGTTGGAACCTGAAACTATAACAAGCATCAGCTGTTATCTTGAGAAGCATCAGCAGGTGGTTAAATACAAGCCTGTGTGTTGGACTGTGTGGGTCAAAGTTAATGATTGATGGAAGAGGAAGTGAAACTAGCTAATCGTACAGCCACAGGGCAAAAGTGTGTGTGTGTGTGTTTCTTAGACTCAGCTTCCTGTGAATGAGAAGGGCTGGGTATCGTTTGAAACATGGCCGTACCCGTAGCAAAGAGAGACCCAGATCAATAGAGTACTTCATTTGATGTTCTGCTCTACTTCATTCGGTACCCATCACGTGAGCCCAAACATTTCATTGTGTAAAATGCCAACAGCACTTCATTTACTTTCCATCAGACGCCAGTTATTAGAGTCCCTCTCATCTGAGAGCCTCTTTCACAGCCATTGTCCTGTTATTTAAATTAGTTAGCATTTTGCGAAGACCCGTCCTCCTCTGTCTTAATTGGCTAGTGCTCGTTGCCTTTTTGATGAAGAACACGACTGGTGTTGGTTGGCAGGAGGAATTATTCAAACACACAATAATGTACTTTCCCATCTATTTGTTTGATCGCTGGAAAGCTACCATCAACGACACTCAACAACTCCTGCAGACATTTTACAGAAAAAGCCTTTGTTAGCTAATTATAAATCTATAATTATGAATAAATCTGCCCAGGGTTATATGACCTAAAGCGTAATAACTTACGTAAGCATGAAGTGTAACTAGTGTGTCAAATGTATAGCATTAGCAAAGTGATGGAGACAGGAGGATTCCTGGTTCAGTCGTTCATTTATCAAGTTTGTATTACAGGTTGTCTTTGTCTTATTCATTTTTTTTGCGATATACCTTCATCATCCCATTTGGTTGTTCATCTTCATAGCAGAACGCCTGCTGTGTGAGCTTTGAGCTCAGTCTAAGTCCAGCCTGATGAAGTCCCTTCTCACTGTGACTGTGGAGCATCAGAGGGTTTGAGCTGACGTGCAACACAAAGACCCCGTCGCTCCAAGATGAATACGTGTTATGTTGAAAAGACACAAAGAATCACAGGGACCGTGAATTCACACTCAGTTTTATCCAGCCGTTATTCTAGTAACGTCATAAGTAGCTGATAAATGGTGGATGTTGTTGTTTCATGGAACGAGAAAAGAAAAGAAAAAATGGAGTGACACAGACCATCTAGTGAATAAAACAATCAGCCACTCTCCTGGAGATAAAGGAAGCCTGAAGAGGCGGTGTGAAGAGAGAGGACTGTTTGGAGGGCTTTTCAGCTGGGTCGTCCGAGGGAGGCTTTAATCTGCTCACCAGCCACCGCTTCCTAAGTGAACGGAGGGTGGGGCGTTTGATTTGCTTGACTTGATGCCAGTTCTGGGTGGGCTCTCTGCGGCCCAAAGACCTCTGGGAAATTTCAATAAGACCAATGAATGCAGGAGAGCCCTTGGTTCAGACGTTTAATACAGATCCAAACATTTCCAATTCTCTCCACTACAAGACAGATTTAGATTTACATTAAATACTTTAGAGCAGTGATTTTCAACCAGTGTGCCGAGAGAGATCGTCAGGTGCGCCGCGGGAAAATGTCTTATCTTAAAAATCTTATTTAGTTTCCGCGAATAATTTGCCATTGTTGAGCGTCTGAGCTGCAGTATAGTGGCTGGTCGAGTAATGAAATACTCTTCCATGCCAGTAGGTAGCGCAATAATTACCTACCATATATGCTGTATTGTGCTACAATGTAACATTTTGTAACTTTTTTGGTTGTTGGCTCAAGCTGCATTGAGAAAATACGTGGAAGCAGCAGCTCGGCGTCGTTTCAGAGGTCTGAGGGGTCGGGTCTGCAGCTTGGGGGTCAACATGTCGACTACTGATGCTGAATACTAGTCTATTTATCAATTAAACAGAACATGAACATTATACTTTGATATCATTCATCGTGCTCCTCTCTCGTACACATCGGTTCACAGGTTTGGGACTGTTTTGGACATTTGGAGATCACAAAGGTAATTTTCACTATTTTCTGACAAGTTACAGACTGAATCTGTAGACAGATAGATAATTGTGGAATGCAGACTTTGAGCTGATTCTCTGATCCATGCTGTGTATGTAATGTAGTGCTGCTCTTTTTCCACCACTGCTAATTGTGAGCTGGTAGAGCATCATGTCCAGTTCTGGTGAGCCATCTTTTTTAAAATCACTTAATAGTTTGCGGTTACCTTTTGCAGTTTGGCAGCGAAGGCCGGCTCCTCTTTTTTGGTTTGGGGTCTCTGCAGAGATACACAACACAGACAGAGTTACGCACCTCAACGTGTGCACTGGATCATCATACTCAGACCACATAGGAGCCCCTGACCGACTGCTGACTCGTGCATTTTAGTGTTGTGCAGTGCAGCCCAGTGGATGGCTGTTAAAAAGAAAATCACATGAGATAGGGAAAACATTTGGTTATATTTGGTTGCAGCACATCTGGAGACGGTCAGTAGGTCCACTGAGCAGCAGCTACTTTACAGACGTGTGACTGTGCAAGCCAAATGGTGTTACACCGCCACCGTGTGGAGAACAAGAGCAGTGCACTTAAAGGGGGACTGCTGTGGAAACACATTACAGTACCATAACAGTAGCAGGACTTCATCTGTGCTCTGGATTTAAGATTTGTTTCCGTGTGATGATGATAATAGAAGAAACAAAAATATACCAGTACACTCACTGCAGACATTATATTAAAGAGCCTCCGACCTACATCAGATCTGCGATTAGGCTCAATATCTATTTTTAATCATTCTAGATGGTGGAACCTCGTTTCTCAGCGTCTAGTATCACCTTCACCAATGACCCTTATCTCTGAGTTTGGAACCACAGATTCAGGATCCCAGGGACCCAGACTCATGCATGCATGATTACCCGAGGAAAAGAATAAAAAACACAAATGTGTCGAGCTTCAGTAAGCCCGCTCACACATCACAAACCTTGTCTGACATGAGCTGACTAAAGCTTCATGCATTCAACCGGCTCCAGTAGCCTGCAGCCACAGCCTGAACCCGAGTACAGAGGAGATCTCATGTCACTGCGACCTGCTAAAGACAAGGACTCGGGACAAACGAGTGCTGTTAATGATGTGTCACCTGAAGGTCGCACTAAAGGTCACACTGTTGGGGAAATAAAGAGGAAATGGTTCCACATGAAAAAGGTCTTGTGGGTCAAATGATTTAAGATGTTCATATGTATATTGTAATAGCATCAATAGCCAATTTAAATGTATGTATGAATACGTTTAGAATGATAATAGTCTATCATATGCAGAGTCAACAGGATCATTTCAACATGACGTGTAATCCATATGTGGTTTTCAAACCTAACAGATTTAGGCTTGAATTACAGCAGACTAATGTAACATGAACCCTATGACAGGTCTGGTGAACGTGGCTTGTTCTCCAGTGTTTCTTTCACGAGGCCCAATCAGAGCAATGACTAAAGTACAACGGCAACAGAAGGAGCCTTCGGGTCGGCTCTGCCAGGGTTCTCACGAGCAATGAGAATACTCTACCTCCCATTTAGGATTGTTGCTTACATACACAAAAAGCCTTTCAAAGGAATTCTGTGAAGTGAAATGGCGGCAGTGCCTCCACAAAGGTAAAAGGTCAGCTCTGCTCTCACCTTGGCACTGGCCCTGAGCCTGACATCTCCCGCGTCCTTCAGTTTGGACTTGTAGAGCATCCAGCGGTAGCGCAGTTCCTCCAGACTCACATCCTCGCTGCCCGGACTCTCCTGGAGCAACATCTGGAACTGGTCCTGCCCCCAGCCCAGTCCGGCCCTCAGAGCCTGCAGCAGGACACAGCCAGAGACATTCCTCTAAACCAGGGGTGGGCAAACTTTTTGGCTCAGGGGCCACATTGAATAAAAAAAATTGACAGACGGGCCGGGCCAGTATCAGATGGATGGAGAGTGTTTGTGTGAACCTGTCACGGGAGGACAATGTTGCGGACCCAAATGCAGACCACATGAGAGTATGAGTATCTGGTAAAACAGATTACTGGAGCCAAAGGGAAGGTGGGGAGCCTGTGGTCCGCCACAGGGGGTGCTGGGCGGTGTGAGACCCGTGGCTCTACACTTGAGGACGGTGAGGCCGGCAGGGGGCGGTGTGAGAATATAACGTAAATGACTCAGCTTTTTTGTTCAACTCGCTGGTTAAATCTTCATCAATTTGTTCTACACGCCGAGTCACTGTTCTGCGTGATAAACTCAATTTTTCAAATTTGTTTTTGCTCTCTGGACATAAGAGACCTGCTGTTTCTACCATACATTCTTTCAAAAACTCTCCTTCAGATAAAGGCTTGCTGGCTTTTGCTCATTTGAATGCTAGCAAAAAACTTGCCTTGGTGCTTGATTCTTGTATAGCAGTTTGGCGGAGAAAATATTTTGCTGACTCTTTAAATTGGCTGCCAACCTCTTAGCAGTAGCCGCCCGTTCTGTCGTTGACTGTAGGCTAGCATAGTTAGCATGCTTGGCGGAAAAGTGGCGGCTAATATTGTATTCTTTTAATACTGCAATGGTTTCTTGGCAAATAAGACATACTGCCTCTGATCGTACTTCGGTGAAAAAATACTTAGCAGTCCACTCATTAAAGACTCTGCACTCACTGTGGACTTGTCTTTTCTTGGGTCCACTCATTGTGACAGAAGGGATCAATGCAGGAGGATGGCAGGAGGCTGGCAGACAGAACCCTGTATGTCACGTGACATGAGCGCAGGGTGGCGCAGTTCCGTGGGTCGAATGTGGTTAGTTATGTTAGTTATACTGAGGAAACATACTCTGCATGCAGCTGTCAGTTCATTTTACAACTCTAAAACTGTTGTAGTACAAACCCTGTCTCCGGCGACAGAAAGTGATTCATATTACCGTAATTCTTCTAAAGTTAACGCTTTACGACATAATTAAAAAGGATTCTGACCGCTAAGAAGTGGAGCTTTTCAGTGGTTTGCGGTATATTACGGTAATTAAAAAAATAAAAGTGTCGCCCTTGTCTGTGGGATCAGTGGAGGAGGGGTGGAATTGACCAGCGCAGCACAGCGTTGCGTGTCGCTCTAGTCCAGCAGAACACGGCAGGCAGCGGTCCGCACGGCGCGTCCAAACTGCTGTAACGCCTCTCTGCTCCCGACTTGATTTTCCCAAAGCACGATGACCACAACAGACCAGCGTTGATGTTTCTTCATGCTTATTTATTGCACAGCGCTCTTTTAGGCTTTTCGTGTGTGTGTTCTTCTGCAGCAGAGCCGTGTGCGCAGCAGAAGGCATTACAGCGGTCTTTCTGCTGCAGCAGAACACACACACGGAAAGCCTAAAAGAGCGCTGTGCAATAAATAAGCATGAAGAAACATCAACGCTGGTCTGTTGTGGTCATCGTGCTTCGGGAAACTGAACTTGGGAATGGAGAAGCGCTACAGCGGTCTTTACTATAACTTTTTTTATTTTTTTATGTTATAATAATTATAATACTCGGCGGGCTGGATTAAAATGCCGGATCCGGCCCGCGGGCCGTAGTTTGCCCACCTCTGCTCTAAACTCACACTTTACCACAAGAGGTCAGTGTGAAGGAGCTTTCCAGATGAAAGCTTTAGTTTCTCTGCAGCGTTCTTTCCATGATGTTTTCAGACACTATCAATAATAACAGTAAAGTAAAAGTAAAGTACTTTTAGTGGACGTACATTGATGGAGAAGTTGCCTGAAGGATGAGATTACAGCTTGTTTAGCGGCTGCAGCGTTCTCCATTAATACTAAACCCATTTCTTCATATATTGTCCGCATTAGTCACTTAATCCCCTTTCCCAGTAGATAAAAACCCTCCGACAGCCACCAACGTGGGCCTTTTGCCAGTGGGCACTCATTCCCAGGACAAATGACTTAGTGGGAGTCGTTGCTATCGGCTCCTGCTCCGATGGCGGTGATGAATCGTGACGTCGGGGTGGACCAACAATCGCAAAACAATTAATATGCTCTCCTCAAAGTCACCAGACGTTTCACCTCGCTGAGCATCGAGACTCATGTTAGGGCTGTGCGGTATACCGGTTCAACCGGTAAATCGC
Source organism: Taurulus bubalis (assembly GCF_910589615.1). Taxonomy (NCBI): domain Eukaryota; kingdom Metazoa; phylum Chordata; class Actinopteri; order Perciformes; family Cottidae; genus Taurulus; species Taurulus bubalis. The sequence goes on along the minus strand of NC_136589.1, from coordinate 46,667,435 downwards.
CAAAAGGCATGCTGGGTAAATGACACCGCCCACACAGGAAGACTTTTCTTGTGCAGGAAGAAGTCTTTTCCTGTGCAGCTAAGTGGGCGGGCTTTACCCATCATGCATTTTGGCGATGCCATTTTTTTCAAACCATGAGTCAACTTCTATCCGTGAGACGTAAGTAGCTCAGACCGCTGTACACGTATCAGTGACTGTAAATATTACATGTTGTTGCTAGCAGAAGAATGACAATAGTCGGTACGGCCGCGCATGCGCCACTAGTATCAAGGGATTCCCCTTGGTCCTAAATCCCTCCAGTTTAGCACCCTATGTAACAATCAAAACAGCTGCTGGCCAGTTGCGAGCGAGTGGTGAATAACAATGGCGGTGGCGGTCCTTTTTGGCATCAATAAATTAATGTGTTCATTTGGAAAAAAAATACCGTGAAACTGCCAGAATCTTACAAAATACCGTAATATGAATTTTTGGCCATACCGCCCAGCCCCAACTCAAACTAGATTCAAAGATCCTGGAGTTATCTTTTAACACTTGCACTTTATCACTCTCTTTCAGGAGCATAAAATAACACAAACATGCTGCGGTGTTTTCTCGAATCTTAGCTGTGGGTGTATTGCTTCAGTTCATGCCAGCACAGTGATAGGAAGCTCAGGATCTTTTATAGCAGTGTGAAGTTTCTCGTAGGGCTTAGCAGTGTTCTAAAGATGATTCTGTGTTCTCCGCATACGTTCACATACGCTTTCTTCACACGGCCTGACCTGTGGGTACATTTATGCAGACAGAAGTACGAGTGGCGCCACAGGTGACAGACCCATCAGTTACATCACAGCGTGTTTCCGTGAGCACATTCTTCTGGATATTATCATCCATTAGGCTATCTGTTAAATGGGATCCGGGGTACTTGACCTCATTAATCACTGGAAGTGCACTTCCACTGAATCTGTTATTACATCACTGTCAGTGGGGTTTGAATCTGATGTCAAAGTTAGCCCCATATAAGCAGGGTCAGCACCAGCACCAGCCAAGGCCTCGTAGTAGAGCTGCAGGGTCCTGAACTGTGGCAACAGAACTCACCTTGAGGGTGTCCTGTCGGATCTTGACTTCTTTGTCGCTGAGTGTTGCTCCCTTGCTGCTGAAGATCCCTGAGAGCAGTTTATTCTCTTGGGACAGCCAGGCCTCGAACTCCCTCCTCCTAGATGTGTACTCTCCTGTGCCCCCCTAAAAAAAGACCCCAAACAACTCAGAGAACTCTTGCGCAACACACACTAACACTGAAGAAAAGAAAGGTTGGCCACAGTCTGTTACCCGTCTGTGTTTGTTGCTTCTCCTATTGATTTCATATCTTCTGCCACACAAGAGGAGTGAAACGAGTGAAAAGGTGATTACAGCCATTCAGAGCTTACCGACATCCTAAAACTGAAGCCGGAGGTTGAGACTACAGGAGTTTTAAAAACCGAACCCATTTGGAAACCGGGATGCATCACACACATGAGGAGAACCTTCACAAACGTTCTTCTCTCCAATCTTAAAACGTACAAACACGACAGGAATTGGAAATAATTGCACATCACACACAATAGGATATTATTACGATTATCGAGCCAGAGGCAGCAACGCGTGCACGCACGTGATCTCATTGGGAAGCTAAATGGACAGGGGGCGTCAGGTGGTACGCTCGAACAGAGGCGATTGTGCATCAGGCTTACATCGGCCCAAAGAAGGTTCCACCTGCCCATCAGGAGTAACTCACATTCAGACCCACTCATACACCAAATGCACAGCATTCAGGAGCAATTTGGGGTAAAGTGTCTAGCCAAAGTACATATATCGGCATGGAGAAGCGGAGCCGGGGATCGGACCGCCGATCTTCTGATTGAAGGAGGACCCTGCTCATCACTAAGTGGTGATCTGGGATTCAGCCTGGGTTTAATGGAACATTTCTTTTTCACTTTTTACCTCCATAGTCATTCTACGTGACTGGAGGTTAAAAAACCTCCTTCCTGTTGAATTAGCAGTACAAACAATGAACCACTGAGCTTGAAAACTCTGGTTCGTTGAGTAAAAGACTTATGGGAGTGATGTCGACTTGGAGGCCCAGAGAGCGCTACGGTCATTAAATACTTTCAGCAGCTTGAATCAGTTCCCTGGATCAGTTTGGGGGTAATTGAGTAATTATGTTATGGTGAGGGGTTTTGCAACAGCCTGTAACACTCGCCGGTATTTAAGTATTTTGCACAACATAAAGGAAGGAAACCCACAACCCTGTAGTGTTCCTGTGTGTCTCAGTGGAGGAACATTTACTTCTAACATTTACTGAGCACTGAACGTAAACTATGAAATTAAATGTACAGAGAAGAACACCGGAGCCACTGGCTGGGTCCAGACTGCTAAACTCAACCCAGGGGAAGTATGAACACAACCGTACCGCCGGGTGTTGAGTTGGTGGTGTTGGTGGTTGCTTGGTTGGGTCTCTTCTGAACCGCACGAACGCTCCTCCTCCTGGACTCAGGCCTTCCGCTGCCTCCACGCTGCCTTCCCCAGAGCTCTTTCTCAGCCCCTCACCATAGCTTGAGGTTAGCGATGCTCGCTCTCCGTCTCCAGCCAAGATGCTGCTGCTGCCCCCTGCTGATGGATCACTCGCGATGCTTCCGCTGGGACCTCTCTGGCCCGCTCTGCTGCCAATTCTCCAAGTGGAGGAATCTATTTGGTCTCCTTTAAAGGAGAGCCCCCGGTCCTCGCCCGACCTTGACGGGCTCATGTGTTCATCGTCTTGTCCAGACAGAAGGAGGTGACCTTTCCCGCGGGCCTGGATCCGACCACCCTGCCCGGTCATCCCCTCCTCTTCCGCCTCTCCCTCCTGGCTTCCTCCTCCCCCTCCACACCCAGAGTAGGCCAAGGCTCCGTACATCCCAGCTGACGTGTCTCGTTGTCGGCCTCTCTGGCTCCGGGAGCCTCCCGTCTCGCCCTGACCAGCTCCCACCCCCAGAATGAGCTCCGTGGTCCGGGATGCGCTGGCTGCCGACGGGCCTCCAACCATCCATGTGTCAGCCTGTGTGTGCTCTGTGGAGCTGTTCAGCAGCCTGGGAGAGGAAGAAAGAGACAGCTGAAGTGTTTCCATAACTCACTTCAAAGTCTGATGAGACACAAACACAAGAAAAGAAGCAATGATCCTCAAATTTTCTCCAGCCTTTACCAGGTTTTTCTCTGACTTTCCTTCTTTTTGTTCATATGCATGCAGTATCATCCCTATATATTAACACTTCAGTGACTGAGCTTGAATGTTCATCCCAGATTTCACAAGACATTTGACAAGAGAATCTCATTTTAGGGGCTCAGTGGTGAGCAGGGTCGTCCTTCAATCAGAGGATCGGCGCTTCGATCCCCGGCTCCGCTAGCCCATGTCGATGTGTCCTTGTGCAAGACACTTAACCCTAAAACTGCTCCCGTAGCTGCGCCTATGGTGTGTGAATGTTAGTTAGTCCTGACGGGCAGGTGGCTCCTCCCATCAGTGTGTGAATGGGTGAATGAAGCCATGTAGTGTTAAAGCGCTTTGAGTGGTCGGAAGACTAGAAATGCGCTACACAAGTGCGGGTCCATTTTGCTTCGTGAACACAGAATAACTGGACCTTGTGAGAACATTTTAAGAAGGAGCCGGTGTCACAAACACAACTCTGACTGAATATAAATACCGTAATATCTTGGTTTGAGAATGATCCATTCCTTAACGATCTATTGTCCCCCCATTTGTGCTAAAGACTTGATCTCTCTGTCCTACATTCACCACCCTGTCCCGTCTTGTCCTGATGTGTAATCAGTGCAAATAACAGCAGCAGCTGATACCAGATACAAAAGAATACAAAGAGTAAATATTTCAGGTACCTGTGAAGATTGAGACTGGTATTGTACAGGGCCAACCAGGACTCTCTTAGGTGCTTCATGTCTCGCAGAATGTGGACCCGTCCCTCCTCTGAAGTCCTCTCCAAGACCCCCTGACCCTGGACCTCCATCTGCTGCAGCTGGAGCTCCTTCTCAGGAAACTCTCCCAGGGCTCTCTGTGGAGGACAGTGCAGCACTTTAGTTTGGTTTAGCTACGCAGAGTGAACTTCATACGGTGCGACACTTTGCGTCACCGGACAAAACGTGTCACAAACGACACGCGATTCATTATTTTCAGTCACAGCACAACTATACTGAATGTCATACGTCTGTCTGGGCCTCCAGTTGTTGCAGAGAAACACGTTTGTGTATTAACAAAGCAACAGACACCGTCTAGCTCAGCCAATGGGACACAGCAGATGACTTCGTACACATTTGGGTTTGGAATGAAATGTTTCCAGCAACAGTTTCTCAAAATCTCTCCCCAAAATAAAAACCCTAACTACTTGACTTGTCTATGTGGCACCAATATCTACACGGGGGTCTCCACCAATGAGAGCTACCCGTTACTGAGTGAGCTACCCGTTACTGAGTGGCTCATTGGAAGGTTTCAAGTAAGTTTTAAGTAAAAGTCAGATGACAAAGTCACTTTGTAAACCTGTACAAATTTCTATCCAATCAAATTCACGGACACGCCTCCACCTGGAGTGGTCTTTTGCTAATCAGCAATCGACGCAACGAGTTTCCTTACTTCAGTGGCGGAGTAACTTTGGGCGATGTGCACACCAGATTAGACGACGACATCAGAAAATACTCTGGCCCCTAAAAGGTCAAACATATATATTCTATTTGTATCCAATAACAGAGGGTTGTGTTTTTCTTTTTTTTAAACGAATCTGAATGACAAAGATGTGTCTCATTTGCTGTGCGAGCGTGTCAGCCGGTAACACTGAGCACAGCTTCATCAAAGTCTTCAGCTACTTCTCGTGGGACTTTCTGTCTGGCAGCAGTACAAAGATACCAGCCTCTGGTACATCCTAACAAAACACGAAAAGTACTTCTCTATGGTGGGATTATAAAAAGGACCATAAAAGGTGAGACAGGAGTTATTTCTGCTCATGGCCATTGAGAATAAACTCACAAATCAGACATGCTGATTCCAGCAGTGCGTCCTGGACACCTGTGCGTCCTGGTTTACCCGACAGGAAAAGAGATGCATCCAATTACCCCTCGGGGTTTAATCACATGCTTCAGGTTTAAATACTTCAATAACTACACATTCATGTTTAATGCTGGCTCAGCTGTGGTGATTCAGACAGTCACAGATTGTTGAATGCAACACTCCTTCTATCACTCCTTCTGCTGGATAAGAGAGAAGAGGATTCTTCCTTTCCAATCTCATTTCCTGTCTGAGCTGAAGTGCACGTATTCCTCTCGAGCGGCTGTTCAGTGTGCAAACACACTGAACAGACAGTGTGACTTTTTTCTCCTCCCTTGTACACTCTGGGTGTCTGTTTTCGGCTGATAAGATGGGTGCTACTTTTCTTATTCCCAAAAAAAAGGAAAATTTTCTGCACACAGAGGTAAACATTTGATATTCATTGAGCAGCTTTAAGAAGGGCGGTGCTCCTGAACAGGATGACAAAGGCTCTGTGTTAATGAAACGCACAGGCGAAGAATCTCCACCAGCGGTGCTGATGAGACGGGCAGGTCGGTCCACGATCACTGTAATTATAGAGTCTCTGTGGAGTTCCCATCAACAGTCACTTCTGTTACAGAGAACAATACAGGACAATGACATGAAATGAAAAGCGGGGGCCAATGGGGATTTGATGAATCCTGATGCCGTGTTCACACCAAAAGAGTTGCGAAATATTTGCGCGAGTAGATTACATGTTAAGAATTTTTCGCCGGGCGGCGCGGTAGAGGCAAAAAAGCGTTGCGAATATTGGCAACGCTTTTTCGCCGGAGTTAAAATATTTCAACTCTGGTGAGAAATTCGCCCGACGCTGAGTTGCGAAAGCCAATCGCATTGAGAAGCTCCGCACGGCATCACCGCCGTCCTGCCGTTACTGAATCAAACTGCTGGACCGCTGAAGGAGCGCTAGAAGCGGCTTTATTCAGACACTCGTCCTGGAGGAGTCTGAGCTGTGTGCGACTACGGATAATATTATGAACCCAGACACGGGGCGTTTGATGCTCCAACGTTTGTGGGACTTCCTCAACAAGTATGAAGCAGAATTACTGGTTATTTCAATGGTGAATGGCGGAAAAGGTAAATGTTTTCATAGAGTAAAGCCACAGAGATAAGCCCCGCCCCCTTTCCGGCAGCGTATGGTTGCGAAAAAGCGAATTAACCACATAAAGTTGAGCGAGTAAACTCAGACGAAAAAGCGTTGCGAAAATTCGCAACTCTTTTGGTGTGAACACGGCATAACACCTGCAGGTCTGGAGTTCCGCTCTACAAGCAACACTAAAGTGCCTCGAGGCTCAACCATGAGTCCGAGCAGGCGGGCAGTAGAGAGAACCAGACTGTAGACTTTTAGATTGTGTTGGGATTAGGGCTGCACCAAACGACCATCTTACTTGTGATAAATAAACCGATATCAAAATGGACTCAGTTCATGACTCACAGGACCTCGTGCTTGTTATATTTAGTCTGTTTGTGCCATGAGGAGTGTATTCATGATCAAACTGAAGCTCTACGATTGGCTCCCAGGTTACTAGTCATTTCTTCTCTGCTGCAATCCTCAGCGCCTGTCTCGCTCAACCACACACTACCTGTGCACATTGTTACTATATTCTAAGTCAGTGGCGGCCGGCCAATAGAGGGCCACGGGGCCTGGCCCCACCTTCAGCCACCAAAAAGAAAATAAAAAAATATATTTATAAAATTATTAATTATAAAAATTATTATAATATTAATAAATTATACAAATAGTCAATATTTGTGTTTTTGAGCTATGGAATATACCCAGTAATATTTCAGACCTGCAAACTCATGAGGGGTGAAAAAGGTGACACCAGCGCAGGGGGGAGAGGGGTGCGCGCAGCTGACAAACTATGATCATTATGGGTTTTATTTCTTCTTTTGTCAATACCAAAGTGTACACACGCTGCCACGGACTCGTCGCTGCCAGTAATCTCACTCGCTGTCTCTCCCAACAACGTTAGCTAACGTGATAGCAAGGTGACTAGCTTGCTATTAAAAAACTGGTGGGAGGGAAATGAAGCCGCTTTAGACATCTTAAACCCTTCCCAAAAACAAAAAGACTCTTCGGATCTACACGATTCACGTGGATGACATATTTTGATTTCAAAACGGCGAATTCCGCCGAAAGGTGACAAGTTTGCAGGTATGATATTTGTAAAATAGGATACCTGGCAAAATATATTCTTTTCCTGCTTGTCTTCTCTGCTCATCACCTCTCAGCTGCTCACGTGCACGTCTCTGCTGCTAGTGCACGTGCCGGGGCCGAATCGATTTGGCCCAAGGAAGACGGGTCTAATACGCAGTTTAGCCAATTACTGATTAAAGATATAAATGAGTGACATACAATTTAGCCAATCAGCGTCCTAAAAAAGGCCGCGGGGCCATTCCCATTAACCCCTGCAGTGCGCGTTCCCATCTCTCGTTCTCGTGTGTTTTAAGATGAGATGCTTTTATTTTGAAGGCGGCTCGCAGAGTTTAAAAGGAAGTCGTATTGTGCACGGATTTAATGTCGAAAAGCTACGGAAAATATGGTCCGTTTTGAATACAAATTAGAAACAGTAACGGTATTAGCACTCCCCCGAAGAGGCACAAGGTTAGTTAAAGTTGTAATAACTGTGTATGTGTTAGGGAAATTAGCACAAGTGTTGGCTCTCTGTGTGTGTGTGTGTGTGTGTGTGCTATTAATGCAAACGAGGAGTAAGCAAACATAAGTATCGTTTTTGTGCCTTTGTACACAGCTCTTATGTTGGTGTTTGGGGAATTTATCAATACATTTGAAATCATGTATATTCCACTCTGGAAGTCAGACCAAGGATGATTGTTTTACTAGCAACATCCTAAAGACAGGAACAGTTCAGACGAGTGACACACTACAGTTTAAGTAAAATAAATAAGGAGATATATGTGAGGTGCAAGAACACACACGCACACGCACCTCAGCTTCGTGCTGGCGGCTCTCTACGCTCCACTCCCTTGGGGGGCTGTGGAAGGACTCCAGCTTCTGCTTCATGATCATCAGCCACTTCTCGATGTTCAGCAGGCTGTCGTGGAAGCTCTCGTGGTCTGAGATGCTTTCCTCGCTCTCGTGCACCTTCACCTGCCAGCAGAAGAGAGATCAGCTGGTCAGTCAGGGGGCTCCAGAAGAAGCATGAAAATCCATGCGATGTGGAACATGTATCTTTATAGAATTTCATTATTGTTTTACAGCTCAACTGCTAAGACACCAACATAAATCCTTGTTTGTATAATAATAATAATAATAATAATAATAAGACAAGATTACTGTGCTCTACCCCTTCTTAACTGCAGGAACTTGGGGTATAAGGACGGGATGATGACAGTAAAATCCGTTCACAATATGTTGACCGTGGTGAATATTGCATCACCGGGATAACCTTGGATATCCTCACGTGTCACTAGGGAAAAAGCCGCCTGGCTTGCTTTCAAGTAAAGAAAAAGACAGAGCCTGATTAAAACAATTATCATGTAAGAAAAAATACATAACAGACTCTGACTATGGAGCAATCTTTTGTATTTATCTATCCTTTATGATTACCTGATATAAGATTGATGGACTTTTAAGAAAAAGGATGTTCACTGAAAAAAGATCTATGATGAAATCAAAATATGTGTTTCTTATCTAAATCTAACAGTAAAGTGATTCCAGTAACGTTGTCGTGCCATTTTAGGAGTTTTAAGCATATTTAGATGATAAATGAGAAAATGTTGTTAAATCAGAATTAATTTGGCCATGATAAACATGGCATCAGCTTTCATATCACCCTATACTCAGTCGGGTATTTTTGCCACAAACTTGAACTATTATCAGCTTGTGAAGTCGGCTGCTGCTGTTGGAAACGAGCTTGAGCCAAAACAGTGAAGTTTCCAGACTACGAGCTAACGGATGGTTTCTGTGTCTTTTCATCACGTAGCTCATAACACACACGGCCATTTTCCCCTTTGTTCACATGAAGATGGATTGTGCGGTTCTGACTCTGCGGTCTCACCCTGGCTGCCGTGTGCAGGTGTTTCCATTCGGCATACAGCCTCTCGAACTGAGACCTGTTGCTCTGACTGGACGAGACCAGCGTCTCCAGCGCCGTGATGTGGGCCTCACAGTCCTCCAGGTCCTTCAGGATCACCTGAGGACACACAGCAGGCCAGACAGCAGTTGGTTCATATATTTAAAAAAATCTAATATATATAATTTACGTGTTTAGTATGAAATGGCAGCTTGAAGGTAGCCAAACACATTACAACACGACAGCATGCATTCACAAATGGCTGTGAGGATAAGTGTCATTTATTTAATAAATGTGATCAAACAGAGATTTTCTGATCTTTGCACTGCGGCCATCATCTGTAACTTCTGAGAAGTTGCATGACACTTGACCTGGACTCCTCTAAATCTGCAGGAGGCGACAATAAGACGTGCGCTCAGAGCAGCTGGTGCTCCGGCAGACATTTTGAGCGGACTCCGACTTGGCCGCGGTCTAGTCTGGGATTAAACTCACCCTGAACTGGTCTGACTGGTTCTTCTTGGCCAGGATGTCAGGCTGAAGGCTGTCGGCTGCCACCAGATGGTCTCGGAGAGCGGCCAGCTTGGAGCGTATCAGCTCTTGGGCGTCGCCAAAGTCCTTGGTTCTTGAGATTAAGCCCTGAGAGAGAGGAGATGTTATACAGCCGGTCATGAGCACGTCCTCTTGGTTTTCACCTCTCCATAATGAAAGGAGGTCTGCACAAGGAGCTCGGTGCTTCATCATATCCTTCAAACACTATTTTGTAATGACATTTTAAATTGAATTTGATAACTTTGACTGACGACGGCTGATGACTAATTATTGAGCTTGTGTGTGTGTGTGTTTGTTTTATGCGTATTATGAAGTATCCCATTATGAAGTATCGTATTATGAAGTATCCCATTATGAAGTATCCTATTATGAAGTATCGCATTGTGAAGTATCATATTATGAAGTATCGCATTATGAAGTATCGCATTATGAAGTATCGCATTATGAAGTATCGCATTAGAAACGCTATTTTTTAATAACAATAACGTTCAACCTGTGCGAAACAAAATGAGTGCAGATGTGTGAGCATCAGGTTGCATCAGTATTAGTGGCTGCAGTGAGCTGCTTTCCTCTAAAATATTTTTTAAACAGGGTTGTATATTTGATACGACCACTCAATTCATGCTTAATGTTGAGCTGAGATCTGTTTTCTGTTTTGAGAGATGCAACAGCAGAAAAGACCTTACAGAGGCTTTTAGCAAAACGGCAAGAATCATGCGGAAGCGTAACCTGTTAACGGCGTAACTAAACATTTCCATGAAAGTACAGCATTTCTTCATGTATTTATTATATGACGTGTTATGTCCGTGTACTTTGTTCTTTTGTACTCTGCAAAGTTATCATGTTCATGGAGAGTGTTCATCCTGAAACCACAAGGTAGCGGTTCATCCTTGTTCTCCATAGTTTCATGTGTCCTTGAGCAAGACACTGAAGCCCCAGAGCTTCACAGCAGCACACTGCTCCTTAATTATTAAGGATGGGTAAAATGCAGAGAATAATTTCCCCATTGTGGGATGAATAAGGGACTATTAAAAAAGTATTATTATAACTCCCCTCCCCCCCCCTAGCCTGTAGCCACCAACCTCTACTTCTGACATAAGGGGCAAAATTATATTTCTTAGGGGCAGTTTTGCCCTTTGCCCTCATGTATTTCCGACGCTGTATGTATATATTTATTTTATTTTTTCTTTATTCCGAATTAATTATCTGATTTAATTGACAATAATAATTTAGGATTGGAATATATAAGCATACTTATACCTTTTCAGTCTTTGTGTTTTGTACATTATATAGAATATTGTAATGATTGACTGAAAAAAACACACAAAACAAACAAACAAACAAACAAACAAACAATCTAAACAACAGACGGTGAAGATTGGACATGCTAGTCTTTTTGTGAGGACGTCCCACGGCTGTCCGACATGAAAGCTGACAGATCTTTGGTCGTCAGTTCAATAGGAACATTCTGCACCGACGGCTTTAGACCAGGGATTTGTTTCTGCCGCCTGAGATAAAGCCTACAATCTGACCACATCTCAATGTAACGGCAACTCTCCCATGGGCGTAAATGGACGTAAGACAGTTATGGATAGGGCCCGTAGTCTTAAAGTGCTACCCTTAATGCCAGCAGCACGTTCGTACCTGCAGCCTGCTCTTCCTCTGCAGCAGCTGAGCGTGCAGCAGCTCTCGGTTCCTGATGGCGGCGCTCAGCTCGCCCTGCAGGCTGTCGGACCCCTCGGGACCGAACACCGAGTTCAGCAGGTCGCCCTTCACCTGCAGCAGGCCAAGGCGCTCCTGCAGCTGCATACTGACCTTCAGCAGATGCTAGAACAGGAGGAGGGAGACGGAGTTATCCCACGTATCGCCAGGCCACCGTGGTTTAAGGCTCCACACTGTGAGGAGGGGGCTGCCACTGAGACTGTATGAATATTAGTGGATCAACTTTCATCTTCAGATCAAATCCATTTCATTCAATATTAAATATATAAATACCTACATAAAGAAATATGACCATGAATCCTGAAATAAACGAGGCAATTAATATATCAATATTTATGATTATATAAATGAGGCAATATAGTTAACAAATAAAAAGCATGTTTTAAAAAAAGGACAAATTGTTTTTATTTCAGGGAACTTTAATTTCAGAATTTTACATTGATTTATTTCAGGGTACTTCAAAGAAAATAAATAAAAGTCGACAGATATATAAAAGTAATAAAGAAATGAATAAAATAAAACTTTGTATTAATTATTGAACTATATTAACTTGTTTCATATTTATACATTTCATATTGACATTTATTTATTGCCTCATTTCTTTTGTTTCATTGACGTATTTAAATATTCATGCATTTATTTAATATTGAATGAAACGGTATTTCATACAAACCCCATAGCTGCTCACACATTATTAAAAAAACAAAACTTATATGGATTTTTTTACGAGAATACTAGAGTGCTGCCACTGTGACGCAAATCTTACATGGTCTTTGACTTTGACATTTATTTTACATGTAGACTTGAAATTAGAGAGTCATAAATCTTTCTGATCTTTCTGAGGGCGTAAATGTGTGGTAAATGTGTGGTAAATGTGTGTGGTTAACCACACTGGAGGCACACTGCAGCCCGAGAGGTACTGAGTGACATTGTTCATCCTCGTTGTTGTGATTTAACAAAAGTATGTTGACATCGGGCTGTAGATCAATTCAAATGACTTTGTGAGGGAGGAAATTAACTGCACAAATTCCCTGACATCACATTCGATTGCTTTATGAAATATGTATCTGACAGAGAATCAAAGATGACAGCAATCACTGGCAATCTGTGTAGTTTAGAGAGAGCTGGAGCACATTGGAAGGGTGTTTGGTGTGTAATTAGGGTCCCAGCTTCAGGTCTCTTGTGTGCAATAGAGGCTTTCAGAGGTCACTTAATACCTAAACTGCTCAGAACGCTTGAAAAGCAGCTTTTGGATTGTGTTGCATGTGAGATTTTAGCTGGAAATAAAAGGGCACATGTATTGCCTCTACAAGGCTCTCAACATGGCGACAGTAAACAAAGCACAGAGAAGCTTAGATCACAACACACAGAGGGAGAGTGGCTTCACTCTCTGGTCAGGTAGACGTTCCTCCTCCATATCTTTACATCGATGATGGTTATTTAATGCTATATTAATGCTCTGAATGTCATAGCTCAAGTTCATGAGAACTTGAGAATGAATAGAGGAAACTTGTTTTTGTCCAGATATACGTTTTAGGGTGTGTGTCCGTATGTGTGTGCGTGTGGTCACGATGCTGTCTCGATTAATTGACAGACAGAACTTCTTGCTTTTTATGGTTTTACTTTCGGCCCTAATTACAGTGAGAGAGATGCAAGCCTCTAGCAGCTGTTTCTACACGCCTCTCTGAGCTGATTTTAGAGATTTTAAATTTGATTTATTTAAATACATCAAAAATAGATTTGTTATTCAGCCTTTTTGATCTCAATCACGAACAGGCTGCAACCATGGTCCCGCTCATTTGGATAGAAAAACTAATCTACATGGTGATTTATTCACACAGGCTGAGGAGAATGATTGACAGCATACACGTTATGTTTTTTATTAACAGTATTATTAACAGGTTGGTATTTATACCAGAATAGCTTTTAAATCCTGATTTATTGGAAGAAACCAAGCAATTCTAAGTCAAATCAGACATTCAGACCAATCTGGATGCCATCTAGACCAATCCTTTGTTTTTAGAACAATATTTTTCCGCCACTGCAATTGGCAGTCGGATCTATTCAAGGTCACCTCTATAGAAATCATATCGTAGAAATCTTCGGCGGTCCATCACGACGAGGGACACCTCTCACATTGCTATTTGATGCGTTAAGGACCAGTGTGTATTTTACCTCTATGCCCTGGACCAGCATGGCGATGTGGGAGAAGTCAGTGACCTCAGCGGAGGCCTCCAGAACCTGAGACACCATGTGGCTCCACTGTGCGTAGACCAGCAGCGGGTCCTGGAGAACGTTCCTCAGCCCCGACTCGGACTCTGAACACAGCCTGGTCGCTCTGCACTTCACACTGCGACATGAACACACACAGAGCACACTCAACCTCAGGAAGGAATCACACAACGACCAAACAGGCTGTAATCAGGGCTTCAAACATTCAAATATGTGAGACAGAATAATACAGCAAAAGACATTGACCAAAAGAAAACTAAAGTAAATCATCACACAGAGAGAGGCTTGTGTCAATATTCTTCACAAGTAGCTTTCATAAAAAAAAAATCCCCACAGGTGTCATCGGGTTCTCTTTACAATCAAAACGGTGCTGATGAACATCAAACCTACATCAGTCAGTAACATTCACACTCTATACAAGTTTACACAGCATGCGGCGGCCTCACAGTCCAGCTGTGCTGCGTCTGTTCATCAGAAGCCACATTTAATTATCAATTAGAGTCAATTAGAGTGTTTCTGCTGACATTTATCATGTGCATCCATTCATCCGTCTGACGAGATATATAATTCCTACTGGCCTCATACCAGTTGGACGTGCCCAGAAATCCACTAAAGGGAGCTGTTCAGGTGTCAGAGGAGCCAAAACCACCTCAGCTGGCCCTTTTACAGGGTTCGTACGCATTTTGACCAATGGATTTCCATGACTTTAAACCAAATTTCCATGACCAAACATGTTGTGAAATCTGGGTGTAAACTTGAAAAAGTGCGAAAATGTAGTATTTAAACTAACAATGAGAATACAAAGCATACAGTAAACCTTACATGACACAAATGAATGAGAGACAATAGTTTGATTAAAAGAATAAACATTTATGTGTTTTAACACACTGATGACGCCGCACCGAGCCACCTGTCACGAACAAGTCCCAGAGATAGTGTCCCTCACTTGGGGACGGGACTCAAATCCACTATTTTCTATTCTATAGTGCCAGACCAGCATAATTTAAAGTTTTGCAGTTCTTTTAAAAGGGAGTTGAAGGCAACAAAAGCACAGCTGAAGCTGTGCTTTTGTTGCCTTCAACTTCCATCCCTCAATGTGTAAAATGTGAAATAGTCCATCTCAAAGCAGAGCTGCTGTCATAAACCTGTGTTTTTGTTTATTTGGTCTGATGACGTCCCTTTCAGAAAATGCTAATTTTATCTGAAGCTCGGTAACGACTGTGGACGTAAATGTTCATGAGGTACGTCCCGTTGTCTGTTTTGAATCGTATATTGAGAATTCAGCTGCACTAAAACACACAGAGGAAAGAACAAAGTTTCCTCCACTTTCTTCTTTGTTTTCTCTGGAAATACAAAAAAACACCAGTTTTACTGTGTATGTCAGAACCAGATAAAATTTCTCATCAACAATTTATTTTCAGGCATTCGTCAATACAAACAAAGGCATTTATGTCCAGAGGGAGAGACTGTGTCCGGCCGTGTTCATTGGCTGTAAGCGTTTCATAGAGGGACAGTTAGTACTTTGACTACGATGCTCCTATGAGACAATGCTCTCAGCAAACATATGTGCACTATGTCTTGGACTATATCTTTGGAATAACACGTTATTAAAGCACTTAAACGTATTGTTTTAGAATTAGAGTTACCCTACAGAGTGTTTGGCCACTAGTGGCGCTGTGGAGCAATGTTCCTGCTGTTGGGTTGGCACTACTCCACAGTTACCTGGGTTACACATCAAGACACACAAAGTGTGAAGAGGAAGACGAAGACTTATGTTGATATGGATGGAAACAATTCAGGTTTGAGAATCTGCTTTGCAAATGTTTTCTACGTGAGCAGATGCACACAGAGAGAAAGAGTGGACGTGAGAGGAAGCCACATTGTTATTTATAAATCAATTCTCAGCCGGTTCTAATGAATTCCAGTCTCAATGGCCTCCCGACAAAGGAAGCATTTGTCACAGGCAACATCAAGGACTGTCAGACTGTGCAGTTATTTACAGGGAGGCATATATTAAAGTCCCCTGCAGTAAAACATGTGTTTTGGTTATTGTTCTTCGTTTGCTGTGATGTAAAATCTTCATTGTGCTGAGCGGTGTGTGTGTGTGTGTGTGTGTGTGTGTGTGTGTGTGTGTGTGTGTGCGTGTGCGCGTGTGTTTGTGCGTGTGTGTGTGTGTGTGTGTGTGTGTGTGTGTATGTGTGTGTGTGTGCAGAGTTTGTTTCACTATCTTCTGCTGGAGCTAAAATGTTTCTTTGCGTTCCTCTTAAATCTCAGTTTACCACCTTGAGGTACCAGTGGGGTTTATGACGGAGAGTCGTCGTTGGAAACCGTTTGGGAAAGGGCAGGCACTTTGAAAACCTCTCTGGAAAACAACGTTTCCACGGAGGAAAGCCTTCGCTGTCCTTCTTTGCTAATGAAGCTACGCCAACCTCTTTAGGAGCATCATCATTTTAAACCAACCGCCTCTCGTGTCGTCTCACCTGAACCTAAACCACACCCCCAAAGCTGCCTGTAGCTTCTCACAGGATGCTGATTGGTCCAGACACAAATGCATTACTTACTTATTTCTTCTTTATTTTGTTTGTATGTTGTACAGATTGTAAAGTCCTTTGAGGCAAATTTGTGATTTTAGGCTATGCAGATAAATTGAGTTGAATTTAATTGAACTAAATTGAATAACTTACTACCTTGCAAGCTAAGGCCCAATATGCTACTCGCAATTATACGGAAACTTGAAACACCCAGAATGGACATTTCTCTGAAGTAGGAGGCCTCTTTTTTCTCCAGCAGTTAAACAAACAATAGCTGCATGTTCATAGATTCTGGATATTTAATGAGGGAGAAGGAGTAGTTTATTGAACAAGCATATCAGATGCATTAGTATTGAAAGCTACCATTTATAGAGGCCATAAAACATGTCTGGAAGATAGATAGAACCTAGAACCATACAAAAAGACCTTGAAATATCAAGTGACATATGCACACAAACTATTCCATAAAATACTGGCCTTGCACCTTGGGATCTCCCAGGGGGAGCTGGAAGATGCTGCTGGCAGAGCAACTAAACGCTGCTTAATCTGTCTGTGTCTGAATCTCTGAACTT
The DNA here is from genome assembly GCF_910589615.1 of Taurulus bubalis. Lineage (NCBI taxonomy): Eukaryota > Metazoa > Chordata > Actinopteri > Perciformes > Cottidae > Taurulus > Taurulus bubalis. The sequence continues at coordinate 46,650,718 of NC_136589.1, read as the reverse complement.
AACATTATAATGCTTAATGTTTTCTACAATTACCATCACGAGACATAACTCTTTCCAGGAAACTCAACAAATTATTCGGAAACTATTTGGAAATAAGGGATCCATTTAATAAAGTGTTGCCACCATTTCTTAGAACCAGGGGCGAAAAGGGTTGTGGCGCATAATTAACGCATTAAAGCAACACAATCCACAAATGGGATGCCCAATGGTTTGTGACACGTCACAGAGCAAATTGTGCAGCTGTTTTCGTTTTTCTTCACTTATTTTAGTTGTTTTAACCAGACTGCCACTTGAATATATTTACCCCACTAGCTAAGGGAACACATGGCTCTTAGCAGCTAACTCGCATCTAAGCATTAAATATCCAAAACTAGAGCACTCCATTAAGCCTCGCAAATCTCTAAAAGTAGCACTAAACGCTAAGTAGGACATCCTGCTGTAGGGAAATAGAATTCAGATATGTGAAATAGTATTCTGAGTCGTTTATATTGTTAAAATGCACAAGAAGCAAATGTAATAATGACCTGATTCAACTGGACCTTTACCCAGGTAGCGTCATTATCAGGTAGCGTTTGGGGAAAATACAATTTGAAAACATTCCCTACCTCCTAAAATATTTGCTATTATTTTATTTTGAAAACGACTGTTTTAATTGGCTCGTGGTCTTCTACTCTTTTATTGATGCACTTGCATGTTTTGACTGGCTTTACCCAAGCACTCCTTGGTGTCTTTTTAAAACCTTTTTACTTTGAAAACTCCGTTGCCTGCTTTGGCGTGTGGTCTTTTTCTCCTCTTTCATTGGCCACATTTGTCGGTGCATCCTGCCACCAACTGTTAATTTGCATGAACCTCTTGTCAACTAGGTCTCGGTTAACCGGCCCTTGGTTTGTGTCTTTTTCTGCACAGAATACTGATCATTGTATTTATTTCATCAGTTGACCCTGTAGCCTCCCTGCTGAGTACTTGACTACTGGGATGGTTGTTTCGTTCCAGATTCTGTTGTATTTACTAGTTCCATTGGAGTAATCTTCATGCCTGAACCTGTGTATCCGGAATTCACATTCGCACAAAGATATCTCCTATTTTAGAATTAGCGTAACACTAGTAGATAAACAAGGACTGTTGAAGATATCATGTGGCCCACAAGGTTTTCACTTTTAGGGTTTTTCAATAGCGGTAAGCTTCCGGTCACATACCTCTGATGTTCTTTGACAACAGCCAGGACATCGTCAGAAAGGTGACGCGAGTCCTCTGAGAACCTGAAGAGCTCCTTGAGCTGAGCCTTGAGCAGTTCCACTTGGGACTCCTCCCCAGCCAGAGTGTTCCTCACACCCTGCAAGATACAAGTACGGAGCACAACGTGAGCACAAGCCACAGCAGCAAACTTCAAGGTTGCACACTCGCTAAGCTGCTGTGTGATGTAGTGGTGTACTGGACCACTGGACCACTGTGGATCCCTGATCCGTATGGATCCTCCCCCCGCATGTGAACCACAGACAAATGACAAGATTGCTTCCTTTTTTCTTTTGTGCCGATCTGATCCGTGATCCGTGAGCCGTGACTCCAATCCATGATACGATCTGAACCGTGACATTTATTATCTGTTGCACCACTAGTTTAATGCCATGTGCGTGGCATGTTTAACCTTTTACGCACCCGAACCCTGCAGCGACCATTATCGGACAGGAAAGAAAAAAAAAAAAAAAGGCAAGTGACATTTCTTAAAGGATCTCCGGAACCACGACGTTGATACACTTCATTTAAATGGCTGACAGTAAAGCCTTGTGGGAAGAGTTCTATCAGAACAGAAAAAATGTAACTTACCGTTAAGTTTATGTAATTACATAAACCCCGTAACATCGTCGCCATTTTCGGCGGCGGCCGTAACGTTTTACAAAAGCGTTCATAAGTACCGTAATTTCCGGACTATAGGCCGCAACTGTATATAGGCCGCACCTGCTCATTTTTAAAAGAAAAAAGAAATTGTACATAAATAAGCCGCACTTGTCTATAAGCCGCAGGTGTCCCCGTTGAAACATGAGATATGAACACAGCAAGATGTTACAGGAACGCATTTTTAAAAACTTTTAATTAAATAAATGCTGGCAACATCCACAACTAGTACATACATACAGCAAATGCTTTTTTTCAGAACAGTACTAAAGTTGTCTTCTTCAGTATCGGAATTGAACAGCCTGAAGGTTTGTAATTACTTCGTCACACATTTTCTCGGTGAAAATATAGGAACCTACCAGAAAAAGTAATTGATCACTATCGCCATCGTCCTCCTGTGCACTAAAACCATTGAAGTCCTCTTCTTCAGTGTCGGAATTAAACAGCCTCAGAATTGCTTCGTTGCACTCAGTCTCTTTCATTTGCGCTCTCAATGTCACTTTCCTCCCGAGGAAAATCCGCTTGCGCTGTCCTCCTCCTCACGCAGCAGTCCAACCTTTCGGAACCCGTTGGTGATGGTGGATTCTTTGACACTGCTCCACGCTGTTAGGATCCACTGGCAGACTTGAGAAAAAGTTGCTCTTCGCATGCGGCCAGTTTTTGTAAAGGATTTCTTGCCGCTCGTCGTTGTGTTGTTGATGTTATGCTCGAGTGGGGCTGCTAGTTGAGCTTGTTAGCTGTTACGCCGGAGCTACTGTTAGCGAAGAGCCTGTTGCCAACTCTGTGAACACTCTGCAATAAACCTGCAAGCTAACGCAACCAACGTCTGTCTGCGAGTCGTTCCTGCGGACGTTACACTACGCCGTAGTCTTCAACCAATCAGATCTTTTGTTTGACAAACTGGGCGGATCCTTTGACGTGAGGGCCTGCGAGGTGGCGGAGATGTATGATTGGTCAGCGGGCCAGCGCGACCATTAACATGCGCTGTGATTGGTCAAAGGGGCACAAAGCTACTAGAAACTTCTAGCTGCTACCTAGAACCTAGAAGCTACCTTGCTGCTGGATTTACTGATGACTTGCTGGTGGATTTTACTAATGACGACTTTCGCACAGAGGATTACGGGCACGTGGTGAGTTAAATGCTTGCTGTGTTACTTAAAAATAAATAATCTGCAGTCGTATTTAATCATATACAGCGCTTTTGTTGCTGCTGGTCAGACAGCTGGAGATGTGTGTGTGTGTGTGTGTGTGTGTGTGTGTGTGTGTGTGTGTGTGTGTGTGTGTGCAGCACTGCAGTGTTTTAATGTTGTTGGCTTGTTTCGTTAGTACTAAATGTGACTGGTTGTTTGGTGGTTATTTGGACAACATGGGTGCACAACATCGTGAGGCGAGCGCTGCGTCATGGAACAGTGGCCGCGCCTTTCCTTCTTGTCAAAGGGATGAACAGAGCCCGATGATTCCAGCCACGGGTGGTGCTGGCTGGAGGTTCTGTTGGAGGTTCTTGGAGGTTCTGCTGGAGATGCAGATGGGGGTGCTGCATCTGAGAACGCGTTTTGCGACTTTACAGTTGCTAATATGGGGAAATACAAAATGGTAAACCATATGTGTCTTGGTGCTTAGAAGGTTAAAACAGCTCTGCAGGTCGGTTAACAGCGTGTGACCTCCATGCTGTAATAGTGCAAAGAAATGTGAGCGTCTGCTGTCCACACATGACAGTCTGTATGAACGCGCCGTGTAGTGGGCAGCGCCGTGTTCAATACATGCACGGGTCAGACAGAAACTCCCGGGACACTTTTTTTTTCTTCCCCAGTCTGCATCTGATGTGGACACATGTCATTGAAGGCCTTGTTCTAAAACCTAAAACACTGCACTATGGTAGTTGGCCTATGAAAATCCATCAATTAGCCGCACCGTTGTAAAAGCCGCAGTCTTAAAGCATGTGAAAAAAAGTAGCGGCTTATATGCCGGAAATTACGGTACACTTTACAAAGTCGGATTTCAATAAACGACACCTCTTTGTAGCCCTACGAGCTTGTAGGAGTCTACAAATATATAATCTCTGTATATTAGTACCTGAAAAATCGATGTGCACCTGGACTGTTTTTTTCCTCCTACTTCCTCGTTGCGCTTTCGTCTCTGCAGGCTTCTGTGAAGGTGGACGGTTTCTTAGACTGCGCCACACGTCTTCGTCAGAGCTTTATGCAAATTTGAAATCCCAGCATGCACCAAACATATGGTGAGAAGGCAAAAAGCTTATAACTTTTACATTTTTGAACCGAACGTCACCGTTTTTTGACTAAAACTCCATGGTAACTCCCCAATGCTTCGCTTTATTGAGATTGAGATTCCGATTATTTAGGTCATTATCTTTACAAAGAGGGCTCTTACAACTCTGCAGGTTGTTGTTTAGGCCTTGAACCATGGAGTTGGAACAACTCGGGGGCGGCTCGACAAGCCATTTTGGGGAATCTCAATAAAATTATGCTCAAATCATGCTGGAATTTCATAGTTATGATCAAAATATGGTATAAAAGTGAGTTATTTGAAAATATCAAACATTTTTACAACTAAATTCTGAAAAAAAAATGATATAAAACTCATAGAGGGTTCATACTACTACTTGAAGAATGGATAGAGGGAAGTACAGAACGCCTGTTCCCCCATGTATGGGGGCTCTGGGGTGAAAAAGGTAATAATCAAAAGGTCAGCGCCCTAGTGTTAATTTAGTTGGAGATTCAGGGAATTTGTGTCAGCTAAAATAACTTTAAGTTGGCTGAAAGAACTAAAGAAGTGTTAACAGGCAAAATTACTGTGGAGTGAGCCAATTAAAACCGAGTAACAATGGTGCCGCTTCATTGTTGGAAAAACGTAAAGGTCTGATGAAGTCATTCTGTATAATAATTAGCCACGTTTTTGCAATGGGAGTGTGCATTTTCGGGGCAATGGGTCTTCGGTCCAACGGGAGTTTGTTTCGGATAACGGGCTGTCGGACGAATGGGACATTGTTCAGACTATTTGGGTTTTGGTATAATGGGCCGTGGAAACAATGGGCAGACTCTGAATTATTACCTATACAGTCATTTGACCAAATAGAAAGAAGCTATATTCTGATCTATGACTGATGTATTATGGTCAAGAATAAACTTTGAATTGCGACAAATGTGTAACAACAAAAACAGCTAATTACCTACAAGGCTAACAGTGGGGGTAACCATCTTGGAATTAGGGCTGTGTGGTATACCAGTTCAAACCGTGTAGGGTTTCAGATTTCCATACGGTATGAATTTAACAACTGTTGTTGCTCTACGCTGGTCAACTAGACAGCAGTGCCGTCAAAGAGTGGTGCGGCGCCGTCAACAAGCCATGCATATCCGCAAGAACAGCAGGCAGCAACATTTATTTTTTTACAGCTTAATAAAAGCTGTTAGGGTAACTTGCTTCACTCATGGTTCAAAATTAACCAGGTAAGTAGCTTCACTGCGTTCCCAGTATTAAAACTGTAAAAAATAAATGTTGCTGCCTGCTGTTGTTGTGGCTGTGGACGGCTCGCTGACAGTACTGCTGTCTAGTTGACTGGTGTTGTTAATGGAATCAATGTGTTTACTCGTTAAAAAAAAAATCCCGTGTTATACTGTGAAACCGCCAGAATCTTATAAAATACCATGATATGAATTTTTGGCCATACCGCCCAGCCCTACTTGGAATAATGCCTGAATATATAGGTTTTCCTGGTCTTCCTATTCTAACGCTGCATGAATGCAGCATGACGCCACATAGTTCCAGAAGTTTAGTTATTCAACTCCAGAAAAAAATGTAATCCCATCTCATCTTTGCACATCAAAAACAACATCAATGGACCCTTTTCCAGCCTCCTGTGTCTCAATGCCACACGTATACTTATGTAGTACAGAGTTCTGACATTAAATATATAAATGTCTATATAAATTAAATGCATGCAGCGCAAACAAAAAAGGAACATTGTGACTTTGAAATATAAAGAAAAAGATTTTTAAAAAGTGTACTCTGAGACCTTGTTGGTCTATCTCTATGTTGTGTGCGCTGCCTGGAGCTGACCTCTCTCTTCAGCTTTCAGCAGCTTTTCATTTTGAGGCCACCTTTCTTTTGGTGATATTTTGACTTACATAGCAGGAGGAGCAACAGGTGCAACTAACAAAAGAAACAATGGCTCATTTAGATGTGCCAGTCACCGAAATGCACAATACCAAAGCCCGGGAAGTGGCTCACAGCCTGGCATCGCCCACGGTGGACAGAATGACACAGCTGCAGATAATGGACGACAAGTGAGTTTTCAGGTGTGTCAAGGAGAAACTACCACTACCACTACTACGCGCTGTTATCATTGGCTGCCTGCTAACTGGCAGAGCTAAATGAAACGCAGCCACAATGACTTATCAGCTGCGATTAGCCGGCTATGACACATCTGTGAAAAGAGTCCGCTGAAAAGCACAGCTGTGCTAATGTGAAAACTCCCTTCTTTCCAGGAGTTGACATGCGCTGTCATGAATTATTAAACACACTTATTCAATAAGAGCACACCACCATATTCAATTTAATGTTAGGACAATTACTGGAGAATGTTCTGCAACTGTTTAGCATTTCTATCCAGTGCTTCTTCATGCAAATTCTCACGAGTAGAATATTTCAGCTACAATGGCATATTTGCAATGTAGATAAACTGGAGCTGTTCACAATCCACTTCACATCCGAAACTAAAAGTAAAAACAGTCGGAGTGAGGTGACAGTCTGTCTAGAATGCAGCAGTTGACAGACAGATGAGTGCCCCGGGTCGTTAAGTATTCCAGTCACACCCAACCAAAGCAGCTCCACAGGTCCACAGGAGCAGGAAGATCCTGTGAACTCTTTGTCTCCTGCTCATTCTGCCCTTTAGCCGGCACACGGTGCAAACATGTGCATGAAGACGTACAAGAGCTACACAAAGCTTGTCACGTTCACACCCACTTTTCTGCCACACAATGCTGCTCATCAAATCCACGGCCAGACAAAGAGATGGATGGACGTCGCAGTGCGAGGGACACACGCATAAATAATAATCGGACTGGGACTCTGCCACACCTCTCTGAAGCACTCATTCAGTGGATCCACTACAGTGAGAAAGCAGCCAGATTGTGTTTCCAGTGTGCCAGGAATGTGAGATAGGTGGTAAAATATACGGTGATGGAAAAGGAATCCAGTCAAGAGTCATCATGTCAGGGCACGTAGATAATGTCAGCTCTGGGACGGACGAGAGGAGGAATAATGTTTATGTCAAGAGGATAGGCAGCGAAAGAAGGTAACAAGACAGAAAATAAGACTACAGAGAAGAATGGATAACAGAAAGGAAGAGAGAAGAGATGGGGAAGACAGATGGAGTACAAATACATTTGGTATTCTGGGAATGAGCGAGGATTTAAAGATTCAGTATCAAATCTCAGTCCCTTTGTTTCTAAATGTGTCCGTAGCACCAAGTATCAAAAGCTGACCTCTAGAAAGGTTGCAAGATACAATAGTAACTTACTAACCTTTTGGAGTGAAAACAACCTTGTTCTAAAAATAAAATGAGTTGTATTGCATAACAATATATATTATAATTATCGATACATTAATGTGTTCATCGCTTTAATGTTGCAGCTGGTAACGGTGGAGCTCCGTTTTATTTATTTGTATACATGTCCTGTATTACTTTAAACTGATAGGTAGCTTGTGAACTCCCATGGGGACCGATAAAGCCTTATTGATATAATATCCTATTTAATTTATTTATTCGAATATATCAATTTTATTTGGTATGTTGAGTAAAATCTGCAAAGTAACCAAAGCGGTCGGATAAATGTGGCAGATATTAAAGTATTTCCCTGGAAGATGTAGTAAAGTAGAAGATAGAAATACTTCCACCAGCAGTGTGGAGCTTTTGTCTCCCCCTCTGGCAGCGGGAGGAATTACATAAATACTGTTGACGCAGGAGTGTTTGTCCTCGCTTAGGATTTTCAATCAGCGCGTACATGGAAAAAAAACTGCAGAAGTAACATCGGAGTAATAACATACTCATCTTTAGAATTGTTCCAAATAGTCAGGACTGACAGACGCAGCATAGTATTCTGTTATGAATCCGGTTCAAATAAGAAAGGAAAAATACAAATGGGGGTGACGAAGGAATTTGTTTCCAGACCTGCTGCGTGCATACAAGGATTTACAGTAACCTGGATTCTACAACGGTGTCACAATTCTCCAAATCAAGGATGCTGTTTGACTTATGATTTCGAGGTCACAACCCGATTTTCCATTTTAACATTTATTTTCAGCACTGAGAGCGATGCCGTTGTTAGACTTTAGAGCTCCTCCAAATCAAGCTGTTGTTTTTCTGTCAACAACGCATTCCCTGTTTATGTATAATTATTAAAGTGAAAACCCACTGATTGTCTCACAGTAAACACAGCCATATCACGCCTACCAAGAAGAGCAGTACAGTTTTCTGTTGTACTTGACGGTCAACAGTTCTCTGTACAGGGTTCATACACATTTTGACCAATGGATTTCCATGACTTTTCCATGACTTTAAACCAAATTTCCATGATCAAACATTTTGTGAAATCTCGGTGTATGTATGAAAAAGTGAGAAAATGTAGAATTTAAACTAACAATGAGAATACAAAGCATACAGTATACCTTACATGACACAAATGAATGAGAGACAATAGTTTGATTAAAAGAATAAACATTTATATATAGATGCCTGTATGTATGCCTGCTTATATTTTGAGCGTCATTCTTTTAAAAGCATATTTATTATTTCAAACTCAGCGTAAATGAACGTCATGAATATAACACATTTCCATGACTTTTCCAAAACTTTGGGGATTTTATTTTTTTAAAAGGACTTTTCCAGGCCTGGAAATAACCATTTTAAAATTCCATGACTTTTCCAGGTTTTCCATGATCGTAAGAACTCTGCTTTTAACTCTGGATGTCTAAGCTCCTCCTTTGATAAAATCTAAAAAAAGTGGTAAAAAGGCAATCAGCTTCACATTTGTTCTAATCAAACTAAATCAGGACTCCTGCAGTATACGTTCTGGTTCCAGTGTCAGCACTGTATGAAATGCTGCTGGGCAGCACTGCAGAAGGAGAACATTATCATCCATCTTTGCTTGTATTGAGTTTAACAAAGTGGAAACCTCCAGGTCTGAAAAGTGAAGTTAATGCAGAAGTGCCTAAAACCTGCATTCTCTCCTGTCCTTCAGTATATAGAAGTCTATACAAGTGACTCTACTTCTCTCTTGATTGATTCCCTCAGTAAACATTGTAAACATGAGTTCATGTCTCAATCCCTAGAGTCAAGTCTCCTTCAATACAGTATGATGTTCATTTAGTAAATGATGCTCATTTAGAGTCCAATAGGGTATGCTTTAGGGCGGGGCTACGCCATCTAGAAAACTTCCACTAAACTTTATAAGACGGCTGATGTGTTTAGAAAACCTACCGTGTATTTCCTCCACTGGCCCACTATCTGCTCCTCGGTCCGGTCAGTGCGGCCCCTGGCTTCGCGGCCCTCCTCCAGCTCCTGGTCCAGCCCCTGCAGAAGCACCCTGAGCTGGCTGATGTCTTCTCCCAGCCGCTGGCATCTGGCCATGTACTGACTGTGGGAGTCCAGGCTGCAGCGCAGGCCCTCCTCCGACTCACACAGGCCCTGCCTTAGCCTCTGCCAGCCCAGCCTCAGCTCCTCAGCCTCCTCCATCACCGTCTCCGCTCCAGAGGGAGAGGTGTTGCCCCTCACCGCCTCCGCCACGCCCTCGATGTGCTGCAGGGTCTTCTCCTCGCCAGCAACGCTGTCGTCCAGAACCTGACACGGGGGCAGAAGAGCATGAACATGAAATACTTGTGACCAATAAGATTCTCAACAAAAATAACGGCTAGCCGCTAACAAAGACCGCTGCTTTGCACTGTTCTCATACAAGCCGCTGGCTTCGGCGTCGCCATGTTGAGAGCCACTGAGAGCCAATCAAAATGCTCCCCAATCTCCAATTATGCATTTATTCTAGCTCTGGTATAATACATTAAAAAGGCAACATTTATGTTTAATATTGTACATGGTCCCTTATAAATAAAGTAAACAAAATGTCATGCTTTAACACAGATCACATTTTGAGAGAACTTTAATGTATGCACTATTTTCTTTACAAGCACATAAGCAACATTTTTATCTAAAAAAAAAAAGAGATTTTAATCAATGTATTTATACTATTGTTTTATTTCATATTTATTATATTTTTAAAGTGGTCAATTTTTTGAATTAACCAGTAGAAAATAGTCTATACTTTTTACCCCGGAGACTCCGTAAGGGTCAGTAAAATCCCACTGAAATTTAGACACAAATCATCTGAGCTTTAATAAACTGAGCAGTTGCAGTGGAATAACACAGAATTTGGACTACATGTCTAATGCTATCGACCACACTTATTGTACCGCTGCATTTATGTATTTTTAATGTCTCACTGCAGTGGCAACATTCACCAGGAGGACAATTATATCTATTCTTCATTTGGTTGGTACTTTCAGAGCAAAAAAGTAAATGTCACACAGCTGAGAATATTTATTCACACTCTTTCCCTCTGCCTATTGAAAATAACAAAGATATCAAACAGCAGCTTCCTAATTCCGCTTCAGAGAGTCTCACTTGTAAGGCTTTGAGCTTGTTCTCGGCGGTATCCTTCCTCTCCATTAGATCAGTGAGCTCCTTGGTTTTTGACAGCAGCCAGGACTGGAACCTCTGAACGCAGCCTCGGTACGTCTGGTGCTCCTCAGCGATCTTCAGAAGCAGCGACAGACGCTCCTAGCGCAGCAGGAGACATTTTAGCAGCGCATTATTCCATAATGAACGGAGACCTTTCAATGCACATTACAGGCTTCACATTTGGGTTTATCTGAGCGATGAGCGTGAACATGGATTAGTATTCTCATGTGAGATGTTGTCTGTTAGTTGATCTGCAAGACTCCTGAGAGCACGTTGATGTTTTAGACAAGAACACAGAGACTAACCAGGAAGAGCAAGTTAGGAGTAGGAGGTGCTTCCAGAGATTACCAAAACTATTAGTATTAATAGATCCACAGGATCCCTGATTTGTGGGCACATAGTGTACGCTCACTTTGATTCAAACATAGTGCAAATCCCACACACACTCACACTCAACTACACAGCCTCCTCCACACCATCATCTCCTCAGAGAAAAAACACTTCATCCTTTTAACCTCACCGCCGTGTGTGTGTGTGTGTGTGTGTGTGTTGAAAGAAAAAAATGAGAGCCGAACAAAAAAACTTTTCAAGCCACTGGCATTGCATCTGCAAGTGGTTCTTAAGCTCCGTGCTTCCTGTTACAAAGACGCAGTTCCTCAATCAAACAAAGGAATGTGTCTTTAGTTTGACTCAAGAGGATTCTCATGCTTTCACTGCAGGCTTCATCTTCATTTTCTGTCTCCCAGTTTCTGTTTAGTTCATTCATTTACTTATCTTCTCTCCTCATGTCCTAAAGTATATTAAAGTATTATTCCACACACGATGTACCAGCTGACCTGTGTGCATTTTCACAAAAGCCACGAGCTTAGCATTAGCATTAGCAGAGCTAGTGCAAGACCCTGATTCCTGACATGCACGAGCATTAAACCACCAGGGCTGTACTCGAGTCCGTGTTAAGTCCAAGACTAGGTGCAGTTGAGTCTGATTCTAGACCGAACACGAAGACCTGTTCAAGACGTAACCTTGAGCACGCAGCTTGGATAACAGCTCATTTTGGTTAAAAGGTGAATTTAAGAAATTATGTAAAAGCGAGAAAAAGGCCTAAGACCCTGAAGGTCGACCCTACTCGTTACTACCCAGCTACTACAGCAGCCATCAGCGAGACGTGAAGAAATCAGGGTCAGTAAATCAGTAAAGTCGAGCAAAAGAACTACAGTTGGGCCATACGGAGACATTTTTCCAAACGACGACCAAGCGCCTCACCTCGGCTCTGTCTCTGACGTTGTTGTAGGCCTCCTGCAGCCTCTCCTGGGCCTGGGGCTCCACACTCGGGTCCTGGGTTCTGTTGTGCAGCGCGGTGGCCTCGTCCAACAGCCTCTCCAGGAGCGCCGCCTGACCGTGGATGTCGCTCGCCACCACCCTCTGCTGGTCCACCTGCCAGAGCTTTTCTTTCACCCCAAGCTGCAGCTCCACCGCGACATCCAGGCCGCGCTGTCGGCTCGTCAGCCACAGCTCAAACTCCTCGTAGGCCTTCAGGTACTCGCCCCAGTGGAGCCACACCCACTCTATGCGACTGGGTGTGAGGGGAGACACATGAAGAAGAGTTAGTTCCTCCTCAGGTAAACACTGTTACCTTTGTTAGTGCTATTAGCACTGTTAGCTTCTAGCAGGCTCAGCCATTGCCATGTTAAGCTGTGTGGAGGCACTAAATATGATCTATTGTTTTATTGAGCAACTTCAAAGACAATAGTAGTTTAACAAACATTAAAATACTACTAAAAGCCCCCAGCTATCTGTCATGTAGCACCAGATGTTGTGCAAACAAGATGTGTCAGCAACAACACAGAGATAAGTGCCTGATAACATACTACTTCAAAGACGCATGTCTGTGGTACATTTAGCAATGTAGTTGTTTTGAAATGTTTGCCCTGTATGCATTATAATTAGCCATGTATTATTCCAAATTGCTTACAATGTTTTCTATGTACACAAGGAGTCTGGTTGTCATTTCAACTCCTGCTAAAACTTCCAGAATTAATAAACCAACTAATTGGTCACTCAATGAATTAGTTTAAGTCATTCATCAAGAAAATATATCTGCTGGAGACAGTTTATCCAGTTTGAGGACTTGCTGCTTGTTTCTGATTTATATGTTTGTAAACTGAACATCTTTAGGTTGTGGACTGTTGTTTGGACAAAAAAGTTATTTCTATTGTTGGGCTCGGGGAAAGTAATGGCTATTTGTCAAGTGTGGAACAATTACCTGAAAACACACATCCAAAAGGTACTCAACACAGACCATTATTGTCTTAACTGGGAATGCAGCCAAAGGAGACCTCAGGGCAAACAAACAAGGTGTGTCAAATGCCTACTACACACACACACACTCACGGTCCGCCTGAGGTCTGCAGTGAGTAGGGCAGCACCTGTGACAGTGGATGATGTAGGTGCTGGTCTCCTCCCACAGGCCTTTCAGGTATTTGAGCTTGGCGTGGGTGTGGGTCCTCAGCTCTTCGTCTCCGCTGTGCAAGAGGTTCTCAGCTGCCACCAGTGCCATGTCCATCTTCACACGACCCTCATGCTCCGACTGATGGATCTTCTACATATTCAGTCGAGCACAGAGAATATAATGATAGTCAATATGAAAGGCATATTGTATATATATATATATATATATACATATATATATATATATATATATATGTATATATATATATATATAACATTTAAAAAAAAACTCTCATGCGGTAAAATTACTGGGAACTTATTAGAACGTGATGATTGATAACAGATTCCTCACACGTGTATCATTACTGCTAATACTTCTCAAAATGAAGAGCACATTTCCCATTAACCCCATTACTTATCTGTCACTCTTCCTGCCAAGCATCTTTGACACAAGATAACTTTTTTTATATCATCTTCACCATGTATGTTGCACACATTTCTCCTAAAGAAGTTCATTAAAGTATCATCTTCTATGAGCAAAAGAAAAATCTCACTTCAGAATTTATATCCAAGGTGTAACTTTTTAAGAACTTGCATTAAAGGCCAATGGAAACAACAAACAATAAGGAAATAAAGATGTGGGCATAAACAGTTTGTAGACGACTGAAAAGAAGATAGTGAAGTTATGTATTTAGGAGCATTATTTGCTCCATGTACATGTGCATTACTCACCATAACCAAGAAACTATAATACTTTCAAATTCTAAATTGTTTTTACGTATTTAAAATCGTCAGACCCTTTAAGGATTACATATAATTATATTTAAGTATTATTGCCAATTGTTTTATTCACTTTCTCATGTATCTGTGTCCATGACTTCTTAATTCACTTGTATCATATCTACCAAAATGGAAGTAGCCAGGGGACCCTATTAAAGGATCCTCAGATACTGTACCCTGCTCAAAGAGCAGAAACTTCCGCGGTGCCCACACTGCAGCAGGGGTCCGAAGTGAAGGGCCAGTAAGGGAGGTATCTCACCTCCGTCTCCCTGAGCCGGCCCTCCAGGGCATCCAAGGGCCCTTGGGTGTTGTCATTGGCCTTCAGCCTCTCCTGGATGGCCCGCATCCAGGTGAGGGCCGCTTCCAGGCTCTCCATAAACTCCTGCTGCTCCTGCTGCGTCATGGCCAGTCCCTGGGCTGAAAAGAAGAACAGAAGTAAGCGTCCGTATCAGCAGGCAAATAAAGTTAAAGGAGAACTCCACCAGTTCTATTTTGAAGGAAAAACATATTTTCAATTTCTTAACAAAAAGCCTGTGTTAAAAACTGGGAGCGTGAAGTTTAAAAAATATATATTGACGTTTACAAAGTAGGCAGGGCTTAATAAAAAGAGTAGTTGCGTCATGGGAAATATAGGAGAAGTGGAGCTTGACGCATACCGGGGAGCGTAGTTTGAATAGAGGAGACATTGCTCTCTCTCTCTAATAAAAACCAGGAGGCAGACTTCTTTTGTGACTGGTCATGCCGCTCTACTACACAGACCTACGGCATACTGGATATTATATTTCATACTTTTGGAAGAAATTTAAATAACTTGTCCCCCCATCTTGATATGATCATTTTCAAGCAGCATGGCAGTAAAACAATTCCAGGAATGCCTGACTGCTTTGAGAGCAACGAGGCAGCCTCAGTGTGGCCTCAGGACCGTCTGCTGGAGGGGAAACTCTGAGAACAGAACTGGCAGAGGTAACACGAGTAAAGAGTCTGGGAGGGAGGGGCCGTTGGCACTGCAGGAGCCCAAAGAGGCACCACATCATTTCTTAGAGGGGAAATAAAACCCAGGAGGCTTGGGACGTTTCCCCACATGACTCATTTCTCCCCACGACCACAACATTCCTTCTTTCGGCTGGTTTTGCCTCAGACTCTTGAAACTTGGTCGAATGAAGCAGAACTCCCTGTTCTCAGTGAAATACAACAAAGCTGTTCTTTATACTTAACTTATAAATAAATAAATGTGTTTGAATATATTTTATATATATATATATAAAATATAGTTTTAATAGAAAATTGTCATTATTAGCATTATATCCAACAACTACATGTATTGGGGAAACGGCTATAATTTTTTTTTAAGTTTGTGTGTTTTATATTAATGAACATTAAAAAAATCCAAATGTGCTCAGGTTGGCGCAACAGCTAATATGCACCTGCTAGCAATTAGTACTAATGTATAACTTCTTGCTACTTCCCTTTCTCTCAGTTTCTCCTTAGTTTGAACAAACTCACAACAGGCGGGCTCCATGTATGCAACACCTGTGTAAACGGAAGAAAAGCTGCGCATGCGCCATCACTGCGTACAGTCTGAAAAGAGGAACGTTACTTTGGTCAAAGCAGGGTTCATACACATTTTGACCAATGGATTTTCATGACTTTTCCATGACTTTAAACCAAATGTCCATGACCAAACATTTGGTGAAATCTCGGTGTAAACATGAAAAAGTGAGAAAATGTAGTATTTAAACTAACAATGAGAATACAAAGCATACAGCTATATACATTTATATAGATGCCTGTATGTATTCCTGCTTGTATTGTGAGCGTCTTTCTTTTAAAAGCATATTAATTATTTCAAACTCAGCGTAAATGAACGCCATGAATATAACACATTTCCATGACTTTTCGAAAACTTTGGGGATTTTATTTTTCTCAAGGACTTTTCCAGGCCTGGAAATAACCATTTCAAAATTCCATGACTTTTCCAGGTTTTCCATGACCGTAAGAACCCTGTGTGTAAACAGAAGAAAAGCTGCGCATGCGCCATCACGGCGTACAGTCTGAAAAGAGGAACGTTACTTTGGCTAAAGTGGAAGAAGCAGACAGTTGACAGTGAAGCCCCTCCTCCCTCCGTTTGACAGCTCGCGCCGCAAACTCGCGCATTAACCCCAACCGTAATCCAGTTCACTCACACGTGCCGCCGTCCGCGGTAATGCGCACTCAAACCGTCATGAAAAGTCTCGTTTTGAACTGTAAGCACGCACAGTGTAGTTTAAACACATAACTTCAGTCCGGTATTAACGACCTATATGCTATGCTAATGTAGCGCTGAAGAGCCAGCGTAACTGGTTTAGGGTAAATATCCCCGGCCGTTGGAGACAACAGACCGGGTCTCGGTCATTAACGTCCAGTGGTTTAACGTGAGCACCAGAAGCTTCACCGTTCGTAGATAGTGACAGGCCTATTATCGGTAAGCTAGCCGAACAACGGTGCAGTTGTGTTGGTCAAGTACGGCTTTACAAGAATACAAACACTTACGGCTTCGTGTTCATCAGGTGGGAGCTGCCTCGACAGTGAACACTGGCCGCCTGAGCCGTGTACAGTGAAGTTATTGCACAGGAAGTAGAGCCGAGGGCACTGCAGTCAACACACTTCATGCTGCCTTCAGGGACGGCTTGTAAATTATATAACGACATGGAGTTATAACAGAAACAACCTTCGTTTATTACTAAAATACATATTGCAGTGTCCGTGTAAAGAGCAACGGACATAGAAACAATGCGTTTCACATGTCATAGAAATCCTAACGTTTTAAATAAAACACTGAAGTGATGCATTCGTTTGAAACAGACGCTGTGGTTGTACATTACTGTAACACTGCAAATTTAGGATGGAAAGGTATGTTACTATCCAATTACATTTTTTAATTAACTAAATATGATGATGAATAAATAGTCAAAGGTAACACTTTCAAAATATATAGCACCTTTAGGCTTATAGTACACAGCAATTCTAGGCTACACTAAGGTACTCTATTTTCCAATTATTAAGGTATTTCACAGGTTTTACCACAAATTATTCTTATTAAGGATTATAAATACATATACGTCATGTTTGTGGATAGATTAATGTATTCACCTAAAAAAACATCCCTTATAGGCACAGTAGTTCACTAAAGTCCATCATAATAGTTTAATTTTGGAGGAAGGAATATATATATATATATGCTTATACACTTGTGTACAATTACACAGTTACCTTAGTTACTAAGTGTTTGTATTCACAAATGAATAATAGATGTTCTTTACTAAACATCTAATATCCAATAGGGATAGTTTTTCTGGAAACTTTGTGATGAGGTTGTAAGAGCAGCCAGCTGTTTTTTATGGGCTTTTTATCTTACAATTTACCCCTCTCCTGAAAATGAGGGAAATAAAGACATTTCAGTTATTAGTGAACAAATGTATTTTCGCTCATGCAATTCTTTCAACAAGCACAAAGTAACACTCATATCTAAAAGAAGAAGAATAAAATAACTCCCAACATAAACAGAAGAACAGGCCAGCTTCAAACACGAGTGCTTCTTGCTATGGGACAACAACAGCTTTTATTGAGCACATTTATTTATGCAAAGCACGCATAACAGCTCTTTTTAAATCTAATTTCAACTCATATTGTATTTCCGTAGTTCAGACAGTTCACGTCAAACCCTCCCGTAGAGTATTTCAGTGTTACCGGCAGCACATGAACTCATCAGCAGACCAGCTTGATCCAGAGGAAGGAACTAATCCAGGGCAGCTGCTGACTCAGAGGCTCACACGTCACAGATTCAAACTGCAGGCCACGTCTCAGAAGTCTCTTCCTATTGGTAGAAAGAACAGCAACAGAATTCATCCAATGTTTGAATTGGAAATACACAGTAAATATTTGACGAAGAAGAACGTTTAGATCCCCATTGACCACATGCTACAACAATGGATATTACAGGATTACATATTAATTTGCGGCCCTTGACAGCCTTCTATAAATATATGAAACCACAGTTGAATTGCTTTCATTTAGTATGACAGTAAATTGATTCTATTCTCTGAATTATGGCTGCTAACAAGCTAAGAACTTGATCCCACTCACAGATGTTTGGCAACAAAGCTAAAATTAAGTAGAAGTAAAATCAGGAAACTGTAGTTATTAAAGTAGAACACTGTCTCCTGTGAATGTAATAATGCATCATAATATTATCATTACTCGTGCATTTAAATAAAAGCAAGACTTTTCTGTTGTAGCTGGAGCTCACTTTGAACCACTGCAGATAATGATCATTTTCATTATGGATTCATCTGCTGATTATTTTCTCCATTAATCAGTTCCATTAGTCCAGTCTCATCATATGTTTGTTGTGCAAACCTGAATCTGTGAAGTAATTTGTTACTAAAGCTGCCAGATACATGTAGTGAAGTACAAACGTTTTCCCTCTAGTCTAGCTGTTTTGGGAAGGGGGCACAAACACATCTCATGGCATCTAGCCATGTAGAGTTTTGCTCTTTAGATGTCTAGTTAAAATAAAAAGTAAGATATGGATCATCTGGACAAATTGTACTTAAAAATGTTGGCAAATAACAGCTAGTAGTAGTTGACCCTTCAGGTCAACTGAATTAATTCATGAGAAGAAGACATGTGCTGTTACAGCATGCCATGTGACATCTTTGTGTCTCCCAACATGCGACGGCCCTCTCTCTCGTTCCACTCACAACCGTCTCCTTCCTTTTTTCTAGCCATGGAAATCCCAAACCGTCCCAACAGACAACTCATTCAAATTGCAGCTGGCATGCATCCAGACTAAAGTGTCAGGTCAAGTTGGATCTGAATAGAGATGTCAGCTGCTGTTTGTCAGTGTTAGCCTAGTTTTAGATAGTTTCGAGTGTTGGTTTACGAGAATTACTTCGGTTTTGAATAAAATATTCAATTGTTTTAGAAATATTTGTTGTTGACTTTGGCTTGTTTCTAGATGTTGTCTTTCTCTTCAAACAGTTCATTATTTTGTGCTTTCTTCTTCTCGAATAGTAATTCATCCTCAATGACTTTCACATTGGAAACAATTTACAATGTTTGTTTTTTTCAACCCTTCACATAATGCAATTTATTTGATTTGATAATAAAATGAAATAAAATGTCCCAACACTTTTGTTTCATGACAATGTCGTCAGGCCCTCTTCTTTCTCAGCCAATCAAATGCACCCTGCCTCGTAAATGTGCCATATACAGGACTCAGAACATTTATATAGCAGCCAACAACTATTATCTATGTGAAGGTATAGAGGAGTAATGTCTACCTGAGCAGAGAGTGAGTCACTCTCCCTCCAGTTGCCTCTCAGGTAAACACTGTTAGCTCTCTTAGCTGCCTTGCACCTTTATGATAGCAAGCTTAACAACTGTGACCAGAATTAGCCAGTTAGCGCCTGTTAGCGAGAAAGACTACAATGCTTATGTAATTATATACTGCCTAGCTGCTGCTGTAAATAAAAACATATAGCTGTTTATAGTTATTTAGCTTAACAAAGCTGCACATGCTACCTACCTGTTAGCTAGGCGGGCTTGTGAGCTTGGTTTATGGGTCAGCATCACAGTGAAGAGAAAGTGTTTGTGCTACAGTAGCTCCAGAGCAACCAAAGAAAAAGTCTGTTTGCTCTTGACAGCAGTTGTTGATGGTCTGTTGGGCCTGGACAATGACCTTTGACCTCTTCTCAGTATTTAGTGTGTATCCAAAACCTTATATATCTTCTTTATCTGTGCCAAAGACCTCTATTGTTGTCCAAAAACTATTAAAACACATCAGTGAGCCACACTGTTGCACTGAGGAGCATCTTCTTTCATTAACATGAACACACACACTGTAGTTTATTTGAACTCAATCCCACGTACACCGTCCAACTGCCCTAAATACCCAGTAGAGCACCAACTGTGGCCCCATGATAATAGTCCCCAACAATGAACGGTTGGGGACTAGCTGTTTTGGAAATTACCAAATAAAAAATTAAAAAAATTAATATTCTAAATATTAAAATGATATCTATCCTTAGTATTGATAAATGGGCTTGAAACCAGGAGCCACAGACCAGGGTGGAAGTCAAACACTAATAACAAACGGACTAACACATTGTTGGTTTAGGTTTTTCATGGAATTTCATTGCTGTGAAAGATCATTGTTCGTGTTCCTCAGAGAATATGTTTTTCCCAATTACACTCCTTGAGCTTTTCTCTAGTTGCTCCATCAGAAAATGTCAAATTGTGCGTTTTGAAACTGAAATAACATACACACTGTCACAGATCCTGTTTCATTTCAATAAGTAACACAACAAAAATAAGAATTTAAAACTGAATGTCTAAGGCTCCTGTTAATCAGATCTGGAAAAATGCTACCGACTTATAAATCAGAGAGTGAGTAGCTTCTCCTTTTTGCATTCAGCTTGTGTATCCAGGTGATACAAATGCATTTAAGGAGCAGAACCTGCCAGAGGGTCAAATAGCAGTCAAAGCTATCAGCCTGTAGATAATTAGTCAAGTAACGTTAGGCTTGAAAGCTAGTTATTGTATTTATCAACCATCAAAAATGAGAAGGTAACAGGGTGACTAAGACTATGCTAAACTAAGCTAATCAGTAAATGCAGAGTCATGCCTATGTTCCACAGCGGCATCCTACCCCTTGCATATCTACGTATATACATTTTGGAGATATCGGGCCAACAAAATCCGATGCAGACAGGCAGTCTGGCTAGTACTCGTTGCCTTCGTTGGTTGGGTTGATTAGGATTCGTCATAAGGAATGAGATTGATTATGGTTAGGGTGAGACCATTAGAGCGAGCCAATCAGAGGAAGATTATGTCAGGTCAAGCCTTCGCCATAGTTGTTAAAACAAGATTACAACTGGAAAGGTGGGATACCTTATTCTGCATAATAATTAGCCATGTACTGTACATGTGTGTTTGTAGTATTTTCTGGAAAATGAGCCTTAAGATCAATGGGTGTTTGTTTTCAAGATAACATGCTCTCGGACAAATTCGATTTTGGAACCCAGGGTTGAGGGAATATAGGTCTGAGGGAACATAGGGCTAAGGGAACATAGAGCTGAGGGAACATAGAGCTGAGGTAATATAGGGCTGAGGGAACATAGAGCTGAGGGAACATAGAGCTGAGGTAATATAGGTCTGAGGGAACATAGAGCTGAGGGAATATAGGGCTGAGGGAACATAGAGCTGAGGTCATATAGGGCTGAGGGAACATAGAGCTGAGGTAATATAGGGCTGAGGGAACATAGAGCTGAGGTAATATAGGGCTGAGGGAACATAGAGCTGAGGGAATATAGGGCTGAGGGAACATAGAGCTGAGGGAATATAGGGCTGAGGGAACCAAAGGTTGCGGGAACATAGCGCTGAGTTAACATTGGGCCAGGGTAACATTGGTTTGAGGGAACATAGGGTTGAGGGAACATAGGGCTGAGTTATTGTAGGGCTGGGATGACATAAAGTTGAAGAAACATAGGGCTGCTGGAACATTGGATTGAGGGAATATATAGGCTAAGGAAACAAAGGTCTGTGGGAAAATAGCGCTGAATTAACATAGGCTGAGGGAACATAGGGCTGAGTTAACAGAGCTGAGATAACATAGGCTGAGGGAACGGCTGGGGTAACATTGAGTTGAGGGAACATAGAGTTGAGGGAACAAAGGTCTAAGGAAACATAGATGCGCTCCTGTAAAAGCAGTTAATATGATAATTGTGGGGAATACAGAATTGTACTTCTACAGATGTGAAGGTGTTATGTCTGTTTTTTTGTAATTTTTAGATATACGTTATTAAGTATAGGTGCTGTACACACGCACATGTTTCATTCTGCACTCCGTCTGTCAATTTAGGTATTATGAGAAGTCTAGACAGGGGTAATATTTGACAAATCCTTGTCGTTTCACCCCCATGTGAAGCAGCTGTCTAGATCCTGTTTCTTCCACCTACGAAACATCACAAAACTGAGATCTGTTTTATCTACGGTTGAATTAGAGATGATCATACACCAGTGGCGGGCCGTGGATTTTCTACTGCCCTTCAGTGGATCAGTTGTTTACATTTTTTAATAAGATGACAAAATAGCTATAACTTTGTGATTCTGTTTAAGCCAGCAGAGAAGGCTTAGCAGGCCTTACCGGCCCACCACTGTCATACACGCTTGTATCTCTTAACATTGATTACAGCAACGCACTTTTCTCCGCATTCAGTAAATCTGCGATTAACCGGTTGCAGGTAATCCAAAATGCTGCTGCCAGATTACTGACGAGGGCAAATAGACGGTCTCATATCACCCCATTTCTCAGGTCTCTTCACTGGCTCATAGAGCATAGGATCCACTTTAAAATCCTCACCCTCACATACAGAGCCCTACACGGTCAGACTCCTTCATATGTGGCTGAACTACTTCGCCCTTATTCTACAGCCTGCAACCTCAGGTCCAACCAGTTAAACCTTCTGTCAGTCCCACACACTCGCCTTAAGACCCATGGTGATACCTGCTTTTTTTATCTGTTTTTATTTATTTAATTGTTTCACTATTTGTTTTATTGTGTTTTTTACTGCTGTAATGTTTTTAGCCGCTGTTGTCGTCAGTCTGGTTTTAACACGTTTTTTCTTGACTCCTGTAAAGCACTTTGTGACCTTTTTGTCTGTGAAATGTGCTTTATAAATAAACGTATTATTATTATTATTATTATTATAATTAGAGCAGAACTACATATTAAGGTTATCACAGTTGATGTACATTGATTAAACACCAGACAATGACAATAACACTGTTGCTCACTCGTGTCATGCATATGCTTTGCTTATATGTTTCTGCTTGGATTTGAAAGTTTGATTCAGTGGAATATTCTAGCTCCTCCTCAATGCTTTAAGCAAGTTCAACCATAATTGTCCCCAATCGCCACACACCAACTCTGTAGAAATGGTTACTGTTTTGGACATGAGATACAAGATTTTCAGACAGCTGGCTGTCAGCAGCCTCGCCGTGTGATGCGCAAATCTGAAAAAGGCTGAATTGGAAATGTAGTCTCCCCATCAGCCTTGGTGTGTGGCAAAATTGGAGCCAGCCAGTTGTCAGCACCCGACAGAAAATCCTCCCAAGCAATTTCATGATATATCCATTTAGCATTCCAATGTTGGGTTTAAAACTTGAAACGTAGCCCTGTAAAACTACTGGCAGAACGTACTATCAAAATGGAAATGTTTCTAAATCAAAGGCATACTTAGTTCATCATAATTACATTTAATATACCCTGATAAATACATTGTAACATTCATTAACGTCAGTAGCAACTCATGAATGCTTACAGTGAAAGGCCTACAGAACATTTCAATCACAGGCTTCATGTTTAATAAGATAGGAACAGCTTCCAAAAAAGTTATAAATTTGATATATGTACATACTGTGACAGTATGTATGAGTACAACTTTACTGTGGACATCAAATATTATCAATCAAATGTGAGCAAATTTTCAGTTGAGCAATGTTCACGTACCCAATTGTCAATAAATGTATTATGCTGTCATTTGATAGAACCGTTCATGGCTGTATTTTAATTTGGTTGATCTATAAATGGCTACACTTATATAAAAAAACATTTGAATGTTTACTAAATACTTTACATTGTTACAATACATTAGCACAACCAGTATATTTCAAATGCCACTCTAATATAATATAATATAAATCAATTGGTATTTTTTTTCAAAAGGTTTTCAGGGTCTAAAAGAACTGTGTATATTTCCTCGGCTTTAAATGTTTTTCTTTTTTCTTTACACATGTATGACTCCAAAAAATGTATATACTTTACAATTTACAAGGATAGTTTTAATAATTTGTACCACTTTGGGAAAATGCTAAACTGTGCATGTTAGTTACTTTCCTTGCTCTTACTTAGGGGTTTTGACGTTTCACTTCGATAAAACTGCAGTGGTCCTGAGGTGTAAAAGAAATTGTCAAAAAACAATGTGGTCCTCGGTTGGAATCCACAGGCCGGTTTATGTCTAACCATCTGCTGTGTGAGTGCTTATTAAAACAATTATGGATAGAAATAAATAAAACATACATCCTCTTTTAGACACCACAACATTACAGAATTCACAGCATTTACAAAAACACAACATTTCAGAAAACATGACATTTAAGAAACCAGAAGAGGTAGCTGCTATCTTTTATCCTTAAAGGTGCAATGTGTAAGATGTGGCCAGAATTTGAGTTTATAACATTCAAATAGTGAACGCACATTATCAACAGAATGTGAAGAGGTTATAGTGACGTTATGTCAAAAACATCTGTGTTGCAGAAAAATCTGCTAAAATGAGTATGCTAACCAGCCAGCTTCGGCCCGACCTGTCTTGTAATACCACTTGTACCTGGAGAGGCAACAGTGAGTCACTTTAGCGTAGCACACTAGTCAATAATAATGATTTGCTCCCCATTGCTGTGTCTACGGTGTATAGAGCAAAAATGTAAGTCGCTTTGGATAAAAGCGTCAGCTAAATGAAATGTAATGTAATAATACATCCATAGTTCATGGACATTTTATAGTTAGTTTATTGGATTAAATCCAAAGTGGCAGACACAAGAGGACATTGTGAGTTGTCGCCCTGATCCTACATTTCTGGCACATAGATGGACCTTTTGTTCGCAGTTAACTTAAATTCAGCCAGTGGTACAAACCCCAGCTCTGGGAGTCTGACCATGTGGGACGGCCCCGGTTCCAACTTTCTGTAGCTGCCGATACACAGACCCAAGCCATTAAACAAACTATGAAAACATACCCTGGCTGTACAGCCCCGGTAAGTATCACAGTTAGTAGATGGCTAACGGGAAATATAGACCGACGCCACACTGAATGATTATGGATGATTTTTTGTATTCTTTGTCCTGCTGCAATTGAAAAGTTGACGGTTGTACATGTAACTGGAGACTCTAACTTTAGATATGGACCCAGTGGTAGAGTTAACATGCTGAACCCTAGTTCTTTGGAGCATGTGACCAGATCTTACACAGCGTAGCTTAAATGCATTGAACTTGTTTTCATACTGATTTATTCATCTTCTTAAAATACTGTAAGTGCTCTCAAGACCAACTGCAGTGAATTGCTAAAGGGAGTAAATTAATAAGCAGTCAAATATGGCTGTTAATACAACTCTATAAATACACACATGCCTGGTTGCAGTTTGAACAGCAACAGTTAATTCTGTGACTGTAGATACACATGGCCAGGGTGAGCATGTTTTCCTCCTCAGCACGACCCTGACAGGTGACCACCCTGACCAGCAACAGGTAATCTCACAAAAAAACAACAATAAATGAGCACACCTTTTCCCAATTCCAACTTCTTGATCCATCCCAGGAAGTGATCTAAGAAGCTGTGTGTTATGTATGTTTTGTTAACTGCATTATGTTTTCCAGTTTTGCACCTTTGGGTCTACCACGTCTCTGTTCCGCTAGCTTTGACCAGACAACGTGTTTTCTTATGGTAAATTTTCGTCTTCAGTCTTTCAAATAACAGAAAAATGATACTGGGATATTCCGTCCATGTTATTACATAAGTACGAGTATCTGTCAAATGATGATTGGTCAGAACATTGACTAATTCGTCAGCCGTCACATTTTCCAGACAAAATAGGTGGTCGTTTATCTTTGTTAGAATGATCATCATGTTCATATTTGACCAACCAGTAGAGTATCGGGTACACACGGTGAGTAACTATGATGCAAGAAGCCATACATTCAGTATGAATTCACAAATGACAACCATAGTTTTGTGATCTGGGGAATTCTTTTTATAGAAGAAGTTCAGGGAAACTCATTGGGCTTCATTCAAGAAACACAAACAGATTGGTTCTCAAGTAGCTTGTTTGAGTGATTTAGTAGAACTTGCATTTTAAATTGTGTCCATGCTACAACCACAATGTTTGAGTGGTTGAGGGGCTCATGTGAAAGTAGTCTGCTGTTATCCATACACTAAAATATCAATATGAATTTCCCAAGCTGCAAAACGAGATATATGGAACCATTTCTTCTTCTTTCCATGACAGTACAACTCTTAGGTGATTTTTTAATTTTCCCCTTGCCTCGTCTTTAGCAGGTCCCTCAATTCTGCTATTGATGCAGTTAAAAATTGTACTTTCCTTCATCGATCCATGAAATCAGGACTTAGGACACATGGGGCAGGACCTTTTATGGTATAACTGGCTCATTAATTATACTTATTTGCAGTTCTCACAAACACACGCTTATTTAAGCACATCATGTGTAAATACAAGTACAGGTCCATGTTTATGCCAGTCAGTTCTCTGAAGTTAGGAGCGTTTCCTAAATCTGATGTGTCATACACGTTTGAGTCCACCGTACGAAAAAAAGTGGGAAAGTTAAGATGAGAATACCAAAATGTTCTTGCATGAGGTCCAATGTTCTGCCTGGTCAGTGCAACATGGACAGGAAAGCTGATTCCAATGATATTAAGTGATTGGCTGGATGCAATAGTGAGTTCATATTTATTAAGCCAGCTTTTGTTCATTCTGTTTACTCAGGAGGACAAATTACTACAGTAAGCTGAGGAAAAAATGTCCCACTCGCTAAGAAACCTTTGAGATATTATAACACATGTATCCCCGTTTATGTCACATGCTAAGGCAATTAGCAATAAATAAGAGGTTCCTATAAGTAATCCAGTGTTTTGTTGTGAAAACTACCTGGCTACCAAGAGGCCAGTTTATCAAAAAGTCATTGTAGTCTTTAGAGATTCATCATAAAATCAGAACAGCATCAGAACAGCATCAAAACAGCACAACAATACAAAAGCAGTGAAAAATACATGATCTGAATATTTTTTGTTTAGGCGCGTTATCTCAAGATCAATACTTGGATAGATATCCTAAGTTCACTTCATCCAAAGATACTTTTTTTTTCTCAGCTGTGCTTCCATCCACCTGCTTTATCAATTTGACCATAAGTAAAACCACATGGAGCGATGAGGAGATTATGATGTTCCTCAAATTAATACATGAAGCAAATAGAAATCTCCCATTTCCCACATGGTTTTCCATCGTTTGAGGTTTGACCAGGGCTCCTCTACTTATATCATGTTGAGCCAACTTCTTCTGGTTTAATGGCAGCCACCAACTGTTTATCCAAGACATTATTTCACAGCCCGTTCCCACTCCCAACACGTCAAATTGCACAGCTTGTTCAGTGACCCTTAGACACCAAGGCTTTCCAATAATTCCAATGTAACCCCATCCACTTGGAGTAACTGACGTAGTATACAGTGCGCCAGAGGTGTGTAGGTAGGAGTGGTGCTGGTGGATGGGTCAAACAAAAAACAGGACTACACCCAGGAGACCGCTGTTCGTGTTCTTTGTGAGGCTAAAAGTCGTTGACTTATTTTGTCACTTCAGTTGTTAGTATCATTGCTCCCTTAAGTCAGGTGATTCGCTAGTCACATGAGTTATTTCTATCATGTGTCACTAGTCACGTGAGTCGTTACTATCCTGTGTCACTAGTCACGTGAGTCATTACTATCCTGTGTCACTAGTCAAGTGAGTCATTACTATCCTGTCACTAGTCACATGAGTCGTTACTATCCTGTCACTCGTCACGTGAGTCATTACTATCCTGTCACTAGTCACGTGAGTCGTTACTATCCTGTGTCACTAGTCACGTGAGTCATTACTATCCTGTGTCACTAGTCATGTGAGTCATTACTATCCCAGGGCTCTCAAGTTTTTAAGACAGGTAAGAGTGACATCTCTCTCTCTCTCTCTCTCTCTCTCTCTCTCTCTCTCTCTCTCTCTCTCTCTGTCTCTCGGAGGCGCAGCCGGGGGGGCGGGATTACATTTCACCCAGATACAACAGATACGTTTTTCTGATTGGCTATTCGTGTAGCCCATTTCTTTTTATTGATTGGCAGGGGATTCGGGGGAGACGTGCTTGATTCCTCCATGGTGAGGGCAGCGCGACCAGGTCATGTTTGCGCGCTGCGGCACATTAAATAGCCTAGAGTTTTTTTTCAGCGTGAGAAATACGATGTGTGGCGGGAGGGCGTGACTTAAGACCGAAATGCATGACAGTCACGCTCAATGCGTGACACTTGAGAGCCCTGCTATCCTGTCACTAGTCACGTGAGTCGTTACTATCCTGTCACTAGTCACGTGAGTTGTTACTATCCTGTCACTCGTCACGTGAGTCGTTACTATCCTGTCACTAGTCACGTGAGTTGTTACTATCCTGTCACTCGTCACGTGAGTCGTTACTATCCTGTCACTCGTCACGTGAGTCGTTACTATCCTGTGTCACTAGTCATGTGAGTCGTTACTATCCTGTCACTCGTCACGTGAGTCGTTACTATCCTGTGTCACTAGTCACGTGAGTCGTTACTATCCTGTCACTCGTCACGTGAGTCGTTACTATCCTGTCACTCGTCACGTGAGTCGTTACTATCCTGTCACTAGTCACGTGAGTCGTTACTATCCTGTGTCACTAGTCACGTGAGTCCTTACTATCCTGTCACTAGTCACGTGAGTCGTTACTATCCTGTGTAACTAGTCATATGAGTCCTTACTATCCTGTCACTAGTCACGTGAGTCATTACTATCCTGTGTCACTAGTCATGTGAGTCGTTATTATCCTGTGTCACTTCTCACGCAAGTCGTTATTATCCTGTGTCACTAAGTCAGTTACATAATGTCTCAACGCTATTTTCTCAGGTGGTTTTGTTTCCTAAACCTATCTTCCTGTGAAGACAGCAGTATATTTTGAAAAGACACAATCTGCTTGTTAGGAGCGTATATTCGTTAAAATCCGACGCTAAAGGGCTAGGTAGAGTATCATAGTCTGTAGCTTAGGGCCAGTGACCAAGCTGCCATCTTTGATGAGTTGGAAGGGAGAATGTGTTGAGTATTCACATCACAGATAACGCTTTCAGGAAAAAAATGTGGGCTCCATTTGGATGACATCACGTATACCTTTAAGTCCTAACCCTAATCCTAATAACTCTAGCCCTAACCCCTAATCCTATTTATTGTTTGAGTTGTGTTTAGAGGTTGTACATCGGGATTATATATTATTGTAGCCCTGATTTTTATGTTTAATTTGATACCTAACATGTTTGTTCTTTTGGGGGGGAGGGATTTATACCATGATTTTTTCTTGATTTTCCTGATATAAAAGGGTCCCCCGATTGGGGGACCCTAGGGCTCAACAGGTTTTAAATGTCACGGCAGAGAGTAAAGGCTCATTGATGTAATCCACTCTGACCAACCACCATTTACGGAAGCCTGTAATCCTCAGATAAAGTTACATTAAATCACTAGAACACAGTTTTTATCCTGCTAGCAGTGGAGTTCTAGGGAAGGTTCGGGAGTAGTTACTCTGGTCCAGACTGACATATTCTGGAGAATATTAGATGGATTGTCTTGCAATTCTACAGACATGTATTTCCGCCAGATGGTAAATCCTATTGGCTTTGGTGATGGTCTGACTTTATCTGCCTCTAACCAACCATGAGGTTGACTTATTTGTTTTGTTTGGAATGAAATATATCGACAACTCTGGGATTGATTATTATGAACTTTGGTACAAACATTCATGTTCTCTGCTAAATTAATTATAATACCTTTGGTTTTCCAGAGTTTTTATCCGGCACGGTACTTTGGTTTATGACCAAACAACAGCAAAAGTAATGGCATTCCCCTCAGCCTCAGCTGTACTGGGTAATGTTTATCTGGGATGGTGGATGTGGTAAATGTTACCTGCTAAACATCATCATAATGTTAACACAAACATGTTAGCATTAAGCTAAAAGCACCACTAAATACAGCCTACATCATTTCTTTTTAGATAATCGGCTTAAAGAATATGGCCAAAATGTGTCATTGGGGCATACTAACAATTCAATGTAAAGAGACCTGTCAATTGAGTATCTCACAGCAATTAACCTTCTGGCTAATGAGGAGCTTTTCAACAGCACTTGACAGTTAATGAAGCTGAAAAAGACTGAAGGAATTAGCATCAGTAGTTTGAAAATAGCATTTAAATGACTATTTTCTTTGTTTATACTTTAGAGTGTTAATGAACATTCAAATTGCTGCATGAGGAGAAAAAAAAGAGAAGAAAAGTCAAATCAATGCTCAATCAATCCCAAAGTCTCAATGCTGAATTTGTTGTGGAACTTGTGATTTGCAGAACCAGACATCCAGCATAACAGCACCCTTAGAATTGGGTTCCCATTCTGATGCAGCATTCATACTGCCTGTGTCTTAATCTCTCTGGTTTCAGTCCAGGCCCAGGAGTGTCTCTCAGCAGTAGACGGACCAGTAGATAAGGTTGAAAAAGATGTAAGAACCAGGGAAAAACATCCGGGAGTATTTGTCAATGGCGTGAGTGTTCTGCATGATGTTGAGGGCCCGCAGGCTCTTCTTCTTCTTGGTGGTGGTGGACTCGCTGCTCACTGACAGATGGACCACCATGTGTTCTGGCTTCTCCGGAACCTCGTGCAGCTCTTCCTGCTCCTCCTCTGGCACCATCGGTTCCTCAGTGTAGCCGGCCAGGCTGTTAGTGTCGGCCTCGCTGTAGGTGCCATCCATCATGGTCATGGTTCGCGTCTGGGAGATCCCGCAGGTGCAGGGCAGTGACTTGCAGGGAATAAACATACAATGTAATCTTTATTGTGACAAAAGGGATTTTTTTCAACAACCTTTGTGCGGATTATCAGATAAATGTTAAAATAAGTAATCAAACTCATTAGTGTCCTGAGTAGTTCATTTGTTGGTCGCTCCAAAACTCTGGTCCAGAACAGGAATTCTGGACCAGACAACTATAGGCAATAGTACCACAATATTTGTTATGAATAATCATGGTCCTCAGAGGATAATCTGATTTAACTGTGGTGACAGCTTTCCTCTTGACTGACGCTTTAGTCAACGCTCCAACATTCTGGTCCAGAGGGAGAATTGTCAACAACTACAGGCTTGAATGCAACGAATTTTGGTATTAATTTCACTGTTGAAAGAGGACAATCCCACCTGGCTCATAACAGGGGGGATACATTGTTGGTTTTGCTCTGCTCATTGGACTTGTTGTTTACAATGGTTTACTTTGGTTGTAATCAATTCAATTCAGTTTATTTTATATAGCCCAACATCACAAATACAAGTTTGCCTCGGAGGGCTTTACAATCTGTACACATGACATCCCTGTCCCGGGACCTCACATCGGATCAGGAAAAACTCCCCCAAAAAAGATAGTAAAAACCCTTTCACAGGGAAAAAAGGAAGAAAGGAAGAAACCTGAGGGAGAGCAACAGAGGAGGATCCCTCTCCCCGGATGGACAGAAGCAATAGATGTCATGTGCACAGAATGAATAACGTAACAAAGTTACAGCACATTACATGAATGTGACAGAAATGATTCATATAATGAGTAGTAGACATGGTCCATGATCCAGATAGCCACGATCCATTAAGCAGAAGGATGTAGAGAGGATGTGTATTGCGTCAGGGATGTGTGTTATTTCATCACCAAACCCTGTATATAAATGAATGTACAAAACTACTGCGTTTTTTTTGTTTCTGGCAAACTGAGAATCAAAATGACTGTTATGATAAATGTAATGTTTCTGCTCACAAATAATTCATCGCTCTTTCCATGAGTTACTTAATCAAGTCCTATGAATAATGAACACAGAGAAGCCATTTCAGGAGTGTTTAGTGTGCAGTAAAATGAAAGGAGTCTTTTCATTGCCAAAGGTAAGTACAGACATCAATCACTGGGTCAGTCTGTGGAGAAACAGCAGTGCACATGATTCACTGAGGGTGCCAGACCACCTGCGGTGTAGTACTCAGCAGATGGCTCACGGAAATCAAGTTCAACGTCAGAGCTCACATCCTCCGTTAACCCCAGCAATTCTGAGAGAAAGATTAGTCATGAAAACATTAAAAATCAAGCAGCATTTACTTTAGGCCTGAGGGAGGATTGTTCAGGGTGCCCTCATGTTGAAGCTACCTTATGAGGGGTTTTGCTTTTACTATTTTGCTTCTATGTGTTTGTAATGGGTGAGTTCCTCTATTCGACCCAAAGCAGATCCAGTTATTCCCGTTCAACGGGCTAACTGAACAGAACTGCACTTCAGGCAATGAGATGTTGAACTCTACCAACGTTCTCAAACTAGCGTCAAACTAGCAACTTTCTCAAACTTGCTCTTTGTTTCCGTAATGGATTTTTTCTGTCTTTGCGGTTCAAGAAAATAAGTAACTCACTCTCTCTCTCTCTTACTCAACCATCTCCAGTGTATAAAGCACCGGCTTTATTCTGTGTCCTTTGCTCGTTTGCGCATCTCATTCATTTGACTGTGATGTAAGTCCGACTGCAGACGCTTGAAATTGAACTTACAGATAGACAAAAAGTTAACTTTCTGTGTTGTTCAACAGAAATTGCCACCAGAGTTTCTCTCCTTGTGTCCCAGCTGCTCTTGTCTTCCAGTAATGTGTCCAGACGGCCTCACAGATGCTCTTGTAAGTGAAATTGCAGAGTCAATGAGAGTGGCTGGAGCTTTTGGAGTTCTCTGAACCACTAAAGGGAC
Source organism: Taurulus bubalis (assembly GCF_910589615.1). Taxonomy (NCBI): domain Eukaryota; kingdom Metazoa; phylum Chordata; class Actinopteri; order Perciformes; family Cottidae; genus Taurulus; species Taurulus bubalis. Next base: position 46,618,208 of record NC_136589.1, on the reverse strand, counting down.
TGTTCTGGCTCATTACCTGGGAGAGGGATGCCTCTCTTTATAAAATGTTTATATTGCATGTCAGTTTGGAGTTTTTTCTCTCTCACAGCACCAAATAGCAAACAGCAGAAACACACCTGAGACCGCGCCCGTTCTCGCATCTTGCGTTCCCGGCGGTCCTGGACGGTGGACAGGTAGTTGACGGCGGCGTACTCCAACACGGACAAGAAGACAAAGACGAAGCTGACCCACAGGTAAATGTCCACCGCCTTGATGTAGGACACCCGGGGCATGGACGCGTTCACTCCGGTGATGATGGTGGACATGGTCAGCACTGTTGTGATGCCTGGACACAAGAGACACAACATTATAGTTGACCGACGGGGAACTGCATGTTGGAAATGTGTTTAAATCTGAGTGTCTATTTTTAGACACAGTATAATATTCGGCTCTAGATCAGGAAGAAGTGTCGGGCAGCTGGAGCAATACCATGACCACTTATACAACATGATGCAATGTGGCCCAACAGCCTGCAATGAATACTCTGTGTAGGACCCGGCCAGCACGGCTTCTAAGAGATGCAGGTGAGAAGGTATCAGTAGTGGAATATGTACTCAGAGCTTTTACTAAACTAAAAGCAATATAACCACAGTAGAAATACTCTGTTACAAGTAAAAGTCAAGTGTTGTGTAATTTTCATTTGTCGACTGATTTGATCAAAAGACCATCAATACGTCCCTTTTCTCTTTCTCTTTCTGACTCTCTCAGGCTTTCTGACATACATCTTTGAAAACAATTCAAAAATATATAGTTTCAATAAAAAAGTATTTTTTTTAATCCTCAGAGAGCAGGTCACTGTAGTTCGTAGCACACGCGACCCCAACAGAAGAAAACAGAGCATTTGTCGGGGACTATTTTCAGCGGCGGACTTATACACATTTAGTGCTCTAGTGATGTATGGCAGCAGGACATTGGGAATGAGATCTATTTAAAGTTGGGATATAATTATATATTTCCAATAACAGAAGGGGGAATACAAAGCAAACTGCAGTGCAGATTTAAAAAGCGGTCTTGTAAAAATATTCCGTTCTATCAGCTGAATTTTACGAGAGCGATGACATGAGGCATGAGAGGATCTCAGCGAGGGGTGAAACAACAGACGCCTGTACGACACGCACAGCAACAGCCCCAAAACAGAAAATAACTCAAAAGAAAAGTGAGAGTGGGAGGTTTGCGTGTGCATGTGTGTGTTCCTGACTGGTGGAGTCGTGTCACAGCCAGCTTTCATCTTTTCACAGACAGATTTTCCTGAGGCATGCACAATCTCTTCAAAGCCCCTTCTTATGCTACCAAAGCTGCTATTTTTCTTTCTTTAACGCAGATTTAATCTCAATTACATTTCACCAGATGATTTTTAATGCTCAGTGTCTGTGTTTTAACTTGACACGAGTCATTGAAAGACTCACACGTCTTAAACCCAGATGTCTAGAGACGAATCAACGCTTTTCAATCTTTGAATTACCTCAACACTCGAAAAAGATTCTCAAGCACTTTAGCAAGCCTTCCTTTACAATTTAATTGTTTTGAAATGTGTCTGTGATTATGGATTGGTCTTTTGACCTCACTTGTTTCAGTTATTTGATACTACTGGCTTAATTTCCAACTGCGTAATTGCTGCACTGCTTCCATTAAAAAAAGCCCCAAACTATTATTTCTCACATCCTAAATAACCCTTTGGCAAACCACTCTCTCTCTCTGCCAACTCTTGCCTCCCAATACTGTTGTTGACTGCAAGTCATGCCTCCAATAGCGACACTTTCTCTTTCACCCATTACTCTGTTCTCGGCCCCAGACCATGGACTGGCCCGAACACACTATCTTCTTACAACTGGCTGCTGAGATTATAACTACACCAGTGGCACACATTTGTAATCTCTCTATACAAGACAATGTCCTTCCTGATGTCTGTCGGTGATCCCACGGTGCTGAATAACTATAGTCCCATTTCCAAGCTCTCAATTTTAGTTCAGGTCAGGTCTCTGAAAAGCTGTGAATGACCAAACTAAGAGATATATGTGCTTGAATAACACTTTATTTACTCAGCAGTCTGGCTTTAGTAAGCAGCACAGCACACGATCTGCACATTGGAAGTAGTAAATGACATTGTGGACGCCTTGGACAGCAAGAACTATTGCACTGTCCTTTTTGTTAAATATGCAGCTCAGTGCTCTCTTCACAAGGTTCAGTTTAGGTCCCTCCCCTTTCACAATTTATAAAAAATAACGCTGACCCGAATGCTTTGAAGCTCCAACTGTTGATCTAATTGACGCCCAAATGAGTCTTTAAATTACGCCTTTTTTTTTTATAAAGACTACGCATTACCCCAAAATCCCAAATAACCCATATTGTTAATTTTGCATGAACAGGAATTATTAGTTATTCGAAGAACAATTTTTGTCCTCATCTCTCGTGAGACAAGTGAAGCACAACATAAGTAAATAATGACTGCAAGTTTAAGCAAAGTTTGACAGCTTGTCTTGTCGACTTTTTACATGAAAGTATTGTCTGTCTGTAAATGTGTGTCATATGGCTGTTGTGTCCTAACTAGGTCTGTCTATAGATCGAGAGCCCGCGTGTCAATAAAATGTACGGTATAAATTAATAATGGTTAAACAACAAAAACAAATACACATTTATTTTTCTCACCCAGGGACACTCTGGCTGGCACCGCCCGTCTGTCGATCCAGAAAGAAACCCACGAAAGCATCACCATGAGCGTGGCGGGAAAGTATGTCTGCAGCAGGAAGAAGAAGATGTGGCGCCGCAGCGTGAAGTTGATGTAGAGACGATTGTACCAGCCTGAAATCACAGCAGGAGACGAGCTCAAAGATTCAACCGTGTAGAGAGAAGTTACACAACGTTTCACATTTCAAACATGAGGTTTCATTTCCTGCATTTAAGAAATGTGCTCAATAGCTAAGGGTGTGACAAAATACTAAAAATAGAGAGTATCCCGATGTTATGTTTTGTGATACTGTATCAATTCTTAAAAGCATTGAGCGGATTATTAATACGTTTAAATGCAAAGATTATACTTCCTTTGCGCCTTCTCAGTTTGATGTTCCTTATTATTAATAGAAAATGTGATTCATTTAACGATGACACGATGTCAAACCGCAAACTGTCCCGAAAAGGTGCTGGAGCCAAATCTTTGACCTCGAATATATAAAAGGCATACACCAAATGTAGGCGTCACATTTCATTTCTATCTGAATTAAGTCATAAATGAAGAGAAACATCCAAGCCAAGGAGCTATATTTGGTCTGCAGGGGATACACAAGGCTGCAGCAGGGAGCATGTGTTGGTAGATTTCCTTTGGCTGACAGTGGAGTCTATGTCTAAATATAAAATAAGAGTATTTCGATATTTGGCCGGATGCGGTGAATGCAACTCTGAATTGTTGTCTGTAAAGTCATTTAAAGTCTTTTCATGGGATAATGTGCATTTGCCCTCTGACACTAATCTTCAGAGATGTTTACTTCTCACAATGAATTCATCTAATTCAAGACTCCCTTCAGTCCCCTTGCTCATCCTCACTGATTAATGGGAAATTACTTATATGAAGCGCTTTCTAACTTTTGTTTGGAGGAGTGAGAATATGTATATAGATCTTTGCATCATGTCAAAGGAACGTCATATTAACACATGGAAGTGTGTTCTGATGGGACTTCCCTATCAGCGGGAGGACATCGTTTGTCGGTGCCTTTCAGGAGTTTGGGTTGGGTTTGGGCCTCAGAGAGACCTGGTTAGGTTTAGGGAAAGCTCACCCTTGGGTTCAGAAAAGTTATTTGTTTAAGGTTTGGGAAACATTGTGGTGGGTTTTACATATTTGTTGAGCCATCCATTCACCCTGACCTCCCGCTACGGGCACGTTGTGGCAATAACGCCACCTACTGTCCTTCTTTGCTCGATTATGAATCCAATGGCCGCTAAAGGGCTTTTCCTCTTGACTCAAACTCTATCAGACTGTTTTACAGTCACAGCCTTGCCAGCAGCGTTAAAGCAGCACTAATTATAGAACATGTGTCCTGAGGCACAGTAGGAGGAAAGGTCACGGGGTCAAAGAAGCCCAGTCAGCAACTGTAGGCCTTATACGGAAACGACTGCAGCTGTGATTCATTGGGACAAAATAATTGTTAGTCGCATCATGATGTTGTGCATAAGAACAATATTTAACAAGCATCATTTGTTAATTATTTTTGCAGTAGTCCTCTGTGTTTGTGTGTGTGTGTGTGTGTGTGTGTGTGTGTGTGTGTGTGTGTGTGTGTGTACCAGTGCTGCTGTAGAAGGCCAAGCGAGACGTGGTGTGGAACTTCTGGATGAGGAACTGGGACAAGGAGATGCGATCATCAGTGCTGAGAGACTCGTCTCCGCTTTTCCAGTATAGCATCAGGTCTTCATCCGTGTAGGCGTCTGCAAAACACCACGCTGTCCAATCAGAGTCTCCGACATTGAATTATTAATAAAAAAAATAAAAACAATGCCCCGGATGTACAGAAGTGTATAACAATTTCCTTTCGAGCCGCTCACATTGTTGCACAGTTGCTGTGTATTTATGTGTGATGGGAGATGATGACAGCAGCACAAGGCACCACTGAACGCGCTATAACAGAAAACCACCGGCAGGAACGTATTTTTTTATTGTTGCACACAGTACCTTTGATATACTTTAGTGCGTATTTGTTCATGTTTAGTAGATCTTTTGTAAAACATCTATAGACTTCACAATCAGAATTTCCAAACACGCAGACGCAATTCATTTAGAAATAAGACAAACACATTCCGCTGATAGAAATCAAGCATTTACTTATAAGCAGGACACAGAACACAGTATAAATACCACACACTGTGTATAAATACTCAATGTTTATTAACAGGTAACAGACGAGAAAAGTTTTCTCGTCTTTATTAGTACAAGTATAGTGATGATAACTGTGTTTTTTATTAGTATTAGTACAGTGATGATGTTTTATTATTCTTTTATTCACTTGTGAGCAATGCTGCTGTAATCCTGTAATTTTCCCACTGCGGGACTAATAAAGGATTATCTTATTTTATCTTATGATAACTGTGTCTTTATTAGTATTAGTACACTGATCATGTGTACAAACACAAACTCTGTCAAAGTCTCTCCAGCTGTTAAAGTCAACTGACAGCTAATCCAGCTGTGATCAGACGTCGCTTCACGTGACGGTTCATTTCTCCTCGAACATATTTCCTCGCATGAAAAGATGCAAGTGAGGGAAACGTGGCTGCAATTAAGAGACTAGGGATGCAGGCTTGGGAAAAATTGTGTCCTCAACAAAAACGAATGATCTCTGGTTGGCTTTTGTGTGTATGTGTGTGTGTGTGTGTGTGTGTGTGTGTGTGTGTGTGTGTGTGTGTGTGTGTATGTGTGAGTGTGTGTGTGTGTGTGTGTGTGTGTGTGTGTGTGTGTGTGTGTGTGTGTGTGTGTGAGAGAGATAGAAGGGGAGAGAGAGCAGCAGCTGTGCTCAGCGTGGGTCTAAGAAAAATACAGAAAAGGCCTGGGGAGGTGTTCTAGGGAGACTCCTGCTGTGGTGTGAGCTGAGGAGACGAGACGAGAGGAGAGGTTTTCAAAATCCCTTTTTTGATCCATTGCAGGGAAACACCAGACCACTGTCATCAGTTCAGCCTAGACAATAAATAAATAAATCAACTCATCCAAGCACAGAAAAATGTCAACCTATCAGAAATGAACAATCAGATCTTCCTCCTCCCTCACGGAGCATAAACCCCCAACAGCACAAATGCGTCTGAAAGCCGTCACATTGTCCATCATCTGGTAGTAAGTGTACTCCACCCTCAGTCGCCCTTCAGGACCGGGACCAGCTCCACACTGTCAGCACTCTGAGCCCAGTTCCTGTGTGCTAGCGAAAAATGGCCAACTTCTCAATACCAGACCAACAGTTGCATGCAAGTGAGCAAGCTGGCAGATTGCGAAGGTTCCTCAAACAACCACATTACGGGAACCTCAATGATGGTGCATGTGGTCTTGATTTGGTTGCAGGAGGAACAGCTGCTTGTCGTAGCCCAACCGCCCAGCTCTGCTCAGCAGTCGAGTCTGTTCAGGCCGCAGTTGTAAAGCAGCCTTTGAGCTGTCCGAAGTCTAAAAGAGACTATTTTTGACCGGACGGTGCCTGCCAGACTAGAAAAAGTCAACAAAGGCTCTCTGGATGTCCTCGATCAGGCCTCTCCGTGGCGTCAGAGCAATGAGTTTGTACCAAAGAGTTGAGGCAACTAAGTTATTGGCAACCAGAACTCTTCCCCGATACAACTGTGGTAGCAACTAGTTCCATTTCAACAACCGAGCGCACATGTTCCAGGACCCCCTGCCAGTCCGGCCCGCGGGACAATTGTTAAAATAAAAAAAGAAAAGCTGAGCCAGGGATCAAACCACTGACCCACTGATTGAAAAACGGCCACACTATCCATTGACCCAGAGTCACAATTGATTAGAGAATTGACAGTACTACACATATTGCTCAACTGCGAGGGAATCTCCAGAGGAGAGCCCAGGCAGATAAACAGTGGGCTGATGTCTGAATTTTTAGTCTTTATGTTTCTAGTTTATGTAGAAAGACCTTAAAATAGGGTTTATCATCCAAAAGCCTTCACCAATGATTTAAACATAGAGAAATATTGTCGTTATGTATGCGTTATTATGCTGTGATTTTACTGGTTCGGCCCACTTGAGATCAAAATGGGCAGCATGCGGCCCCTTAACTAAAATGAGTTTGACACCCCTGCCCTAAATGCTCTTGATGGTAATTCTTCAGCTCATTGTCCAGTATGGTAAAGAACTCCACTTTTTCTGTTTCCTTGTTTGGTGCATTTAGAAGCAGAAAATAGAGCTCGCTATTTCTGCCCCGACAATCAGCAGCCGACCCTTCACCACCTCAGTAGAGGACAAGGTGGTCCAAAACAGAACCGCTACCCCTGCACTAATATCAGTGCCATGGCTGAGGGCGCACGGCCCGTCCTACCTTGTCTGATGGAACCCTGTGTGTCTCCTGCAGAAACAACGCTTCCACCTTTTTTTGGGTCGAGACTTCAGATATTAAAGCGTTTTTGTTCCGATCTCTCCCACCATTAATATTTAAAGACACTATTCTACGGCTTTGCATGGAGGCGTCAGAGAAGAAAAACAATCCAAATGTAAGAAGCAGAGAACAGTACAGAGGAGAAAACACTGTGACACATTATCATTTACGTTTGAACCTTTTTAACAATTTTACCTTTTTGTGCTTTCCTCAGACTTGAAAGCTTTTTGAGGCGGAAACGTTTCCTCTCTTCCAAAAGATCGAAACCTAACAGTTTTTTTTAAGTACGTCAACGGATCTGAGGAAGTTGTTGTTGTCTCTGAAGTAATCACTCACTTTGACAGACTTTTTAAAGGTTTCATCTAGAAATGAGTTTATGTCTTCTAAGGAGTAGAGATCTGTGTTTTTATTGGAAGTACCACGAACAGATACTGTGTCTCGCTCAGAGTCATAGTCCATGTCGTCTCCACATGACACCTAGCTAGTAGAATCACCCTGTTCTTTATTTGTGGCCGCAAGCCTCGGTCCGGCCACAGGTCCGCTAGCCGGAGGTTTGAACACAGGTCCGCTAGCAAGAGGTTTGAACACAGGTCCGCGAGCCGGAGGTTTGAACACAGGTCCGCTAGCCGGAAGTTTGAACACAGGTCCGCGAGCCGGAGGTTTGAACACAGGTCCGCTAGCCGGAAGTTTGAACACAGGTCCGCTAGCCGGAGGTTTGAACACAGGTCCGCTAGCCGGAGGTTTGAAGACAGGTCCGCCAGCATTTGGATTTAGGATGATCGAAAATAAGTGGTTACCATTGGCACATGGTAACCATGAACAATCACAACATTTTGTCAATGCTTTTTCTTAAGGCTACAGCCATACACCACCGACACATTTTTACAAAAGAAGATGTACTTTTGTGACGATTATATGATGATTGTACTGTACACTACAAAATACACTACATAATTGCTCACATACAGCCACAGGAAGAAATATCTCTCTCAATATGTTTGTGAATGTTTGACAAATTTGGCGACAGAGGCAGACAACAGCTGCTGCTGTTAAGCAAACACAACGCATGCACACATAGAAACCAGTAGGTTTGAAAATCAGTTGGGATGTAACACTGGATAGACGGAGGTGGCATCTCGGAGAGGAGAGAAGAGGAGAGAAGAGGAGAGAAGAGGAGGGTGCACTTAGCAACTGATTGGTTTATGCTAATTTTTTATTCAGAAAACAGCCTTTTTCAATTTTCCTGTAATTTATTTACAAATTAACTTTATGAAAACCATGCAGGGGCAGGCTATTTTTCATCATTTTCTCCACTTGCCAGCAACAACCATTCCTTAACTATTTGTAGCCTATGTATGAATAGTGTGGCTGTTTTGACTGATCCTTATGTTTATTGGCTTCAGTATATATATCTTTTGACACTGTTGTAGTACATATATTTCCTTTTTCAGCAAAGCAACGACGGCTCGCAACAGGAATTTAAGTTAATTAAACCAGAAGCTAAATCCACCCAAAGTGCTTTTTTTTTTAAAAGTGGCGGAATGCGGCCTGCAGCGAGCTGCCATGCAAAGTCTATGGGAAGCTGCGGCGGTTGTACCCAGCTCAGCGAGCTGTGAACGCTTTGAACCGGTAAAGTGCAGCCAAAGGACAAGTTGGGGATAGTTGTATTTTATGTCAGTAAGAAAGAGTCCGGTGGCTCCTGTTGACCTGTGTTATCAAGAATAGCTTTCCATCTGAAACACGGCTGCAGAATAATGTAATTACCTTTGCCGGTGCCTAATGGTGGAGACAACAAACCCAACACTGTCGCAAACAGGCCCCTCCAAGTCCGTAAAGAGCGCACAGTTGAATGTATTTAGTTACATTATGTAACGCACAGAGAGAGTAGCCGTACAATAAACATTTACTCACAGCTCTCGAGTTCCAGTGAGCAGGTCTGAGAATCCAGAGGAAAGCGGCTGAAGTCCATGTTACAGGCTGCCGTCACCGTCACTCTTTTCACCGCAGAGACAAGAACAGACACAGGAAGTAAGAACAGTCATGCTACTGTAAATAGTCATTAATGCCAGTAGATTATCTGAACTCAGTCATATGGTGACTGGAAAAGACCTCTGCATTACACATGGATACCGTGACTTTGTTTCGTGTGCCATTCCTCAATTTATTCTGTGCTGTTTTTAGAATGCTATCACAACATTACAAGCTAAGACATCACATGGAGTAACATGTTGTAGTTCTCCTCAACACATGAACACACCTGTGAATGTGAGCGCCATCGGTTAGTGCCATTGATTTCCATAGTCGGACAGGTAGTCAAGCTCACAGGTGAGCCAAACATCCATTACAGTTTGTTTCAGCTTCCTTCTGCTGTGCTTAATTATTGATCTGATGTTGGATGGACAAGCGAGTAGCAACTAAGGAGCAACCTTTAGGTCTAAAAGTGAAGGGAATGGCAAAGTGCCTTTAAACCTGCATTCTCTCTACTGGCCATCAGGGGGTGACTTCTCTGGTTGTTTAGAAGTCTATGCATCATGTGTTAAAGCGGCATTCTATCTACGGACCACCAGGGGCGACTCCTCTGGTTGTATAGAAGTCTATAAAAAAGTGACTCTACTTCTCTCTTGATTTATTCCCTCAGTAAACATTGTAAACACGAGTTTATGTCTCAATCTCTAGTTTCAAGTCTTCTTCAATACAGCATGATGCTCATTAGAGCCCTGTATATATATATATATATATATATATATATATATATATATATATATATATATAGGGCTGGGCGCATTAACACGTTATGAATGCATTAACGCAGCAATCCCATTAACGCCAACAATGATTTGATCATGCGTTAACAGCATATTGTTTTTTTTAGCATTGGGAGGGGCTTAACACTGCCGCAGACAGGCGCTGCACTTTAATTGGACACTTTCACTTTAAATCTCTACCAGACCATCTGCGCGCGCACGCTTACGCAGCCTCACCGACGGGCAGTTTTTTCAATTTGGCGACTTGCAGACTGACGTGAAAGCACGTATTGTTATACCGTTTCTGTCTAGTTTCTGTCTAGTGAGCAGCGGTTGCTGCCGTGAGCCTCCGCCGTCCTAAAGGTCTCACAGGCGGTCCACTCCCAGCTGCAGTCTCCAAGTCCAGATTGAACATTAATCGTACATGCGCAAAGCCGCCGCTAATCCTGACCTGCACTTTAAGTCAGTATCACTTCTGGATCTGTACTCTTCTCTCAAAGAGGAGAACTTTCCACACATGAGGAGGCCTGCTCAAAAGATGTTAGTTCTCTTTGGATCTATCTCCACATGAGAACAAACATTCTCAGTGATGAAGTTCAACAAATCCAGATCCAGATCCTTTCTCTCTAATACCTGTCAGCTGTCCTTCACATATCTAAATGGAATATATCCAGGGTCATCCAGAATTTATAGAACCATAGTTACCTTCGTAACTTTCGATTTATATACTGTTGTTTACTTGCTGTTGCTCCGAGTGCCTGTTATATTGTTCTGATAACATTACTTTAAAATAAAAGCGTGCAATACACTAGTTTTTCATTAATTATTGAATTTTGCGCATAATGCAATTAATCGCGGTTAATCACAGAAAAATCATGCGATTAATCAGTTCCATTAGATTGTCAGACACTATTAAGCAGTATGTGTTTTATTCAGTCAATCATTACAATACAATTAGTAAAGTCACAATCTAATATACAAAACAGAAAGACTGATAGGTAGAAGCATAATGCTTGTATATTCTTATCCTAAATTTGTAGTAATTTATTTATTAACAATAACAACCGTAGCCGGTGGCAAAAAACAAGCACTTTTACATTGATGGAGAGGAGTAGTCTTGAAGGATTTATTATATTCTAGCGTCTGCAGCGCTCTCCCTCAATACTGGACCAAATTCCAAAATAGTCGCCCTCATTGGTCAGATATTGGTCAAAAACATGAGAAAATATGAATGTAACTGTGTCTAATGTCTCCACATGTGTGCCTTTAGAAATAAAACAATGCCTGCGAGTGACGCCCTCTGCCATCGGCTCAGCAAACACGTCTTTGTAAAAACAGAATTGCTTCGGACCACCTGACCTGTATAGATGCTCTCCTCCAGTGATACAAACGATGTCACAGTGAGCCACTCAATTACCGGCTGCTGCTGGTTGGTGGGAACCCGTTTGCCCCCCAGATGAAATGACCACTTTCTTTGTGCCGCGTGCTAACAGGGCCCTCAGTCTGAAGGGAACATTATTCCGTGCCAAACCCCTTCCAATGAAAATTAATGACAAGGACGAGTGGCTTTCTTCTTCCTGAGAAACAGCTCTGAAGCAGCACTTCAGTACAGTAACATGTGAAAACAGGCTGAGGGGTTAGCAGCTCCGTCAGGCAGCATGACCTGCCTCATTATATAACAGAAGGAAATAACAAGGCTTTGTGGACTTTCACAACGAGAAATAAAAGGAAGAATCAGCTTGTTTTCTGAACTGAAACCACCATTATATCATAAGTGGTCTAATATGTGGTGGAGCTGGACAGGTTTGCGGTGGTTTCTCACTTATTTTAGGCTGTCAACATCTGATCTTGGGTTTAAAAGATGTTTTAACTATGGAACTATGACACTGTGGTTTAGGCATTTAAAAGACTATACTGTAGGGCAGTGGTTCTCAACTGGTCTGGCTCCGGGACCCACCATCACCCCTGAATGACAAGCCGTGACCCAAATCGAGGAACATTCTCAACTTCTCAAATTAATTTAATGAAAAGATGGTGCAGTTTGAACCTGAGATAGTACAGGATACGCATGCCAACACAAAAACAAGTTTAATGATGAACCAAAACGAGCAGCTGGTGGCGATGCTAGAGAGGGAACTATTCCCTTTTACACTCAATTAACTGCATTTTAATTAAAAACTAAAAGTGCATCTTCAGGACACAAAGTATTACAACATAGATAACAATTCAGAATCTTCAGCCATTTTTAAACAGACTCAACAGCTTTCATGCACAAACAAAAAAGCCCAACAACTAAGAAGTAGTTTCAAAAAGACTCAAATTACCTAAATTTAACAGAGAATACACACTCACTGAATCTATGACAAACACTTTACTAGGGAACAAGTCACTGTCTTGAGGAGCAGCTTTTCCACAAATTCAAAATAAATGAAACAAAAAGTGCAATTCAAAAGGATTCATATACAAAATTCACTTTTCTTGTGATTACCTCATCAGTAAATACTGAAAAACATTGTGCTTTACAGAAAATTAAGCAGCACTCAATTCTCCTCACGACCCCAGAGTTTTTTCCTGCAGGTCATGCAGGCAGCGCCATCCAGTTGTGAATTTATATTCAGTAGTATTCTCAGATGCTGGAATGCTACAGACCTCAAGCTGTAGAGGACGTGTCCATCAGGGAAGACCCGCAGCATGATGTTATCCGTGGTGGTGTCGTGGATGAAGGACCTCTTGGAGTGGACAAAGAAGACATCGGGGACCCAGATCTTCTTCACCAGGCGCCCATCAAACGTCATGCTCTTGTTGGTGCTGCTGGTGAACGACAGGCGCTCGTCCTTCCAGTAGTGCCTCAGGTACAGAGTCATGGTGAAGTCCTGGTGGAGTCAAAGGACAGAAGGACGTGTTCAACAGTCTCCACCCAAACCAACGCGCTCTCACTCACAAGAGCTTGATTAGTGGCTCATATTTATAGTCCCATATATATTAAAGTATCCCAACAGTTGCATTAACGTCTGTATGTAGTCAACTACTGACTGTCATTGAAAATATAGAAAGTTCAATTGAACAATATCTCAACAATATTCATCGTTAATTTTAAAAAACTGAACTGAATTGTCCTGCTGCTTTAATTTCAATTCATTCAGGTGAAGTGATGTCAATATAAAAACTAGATATGATATTGTTCTCATCTTCTAATAAGATAAATGAGAGCAGGGACTGTATCTGTGGTGATTGAACCTCTTGTTTCAGCTCTATTCTCCTCTCTGCTCACATCCTTGATGGGAGTGAATTCATGAGTTATGATTCTGATCATATTGAGCTCTGTGGTTATTGTATGTGCCTTCTTCTCTGATGTGAGTGGGTACGTTTGGTCTAAAGAGTTGTGCTTTGCCTCGTAGTGGAGCTTCATATTACTGCTTTTAATAATCCCCACGGCCTCTGAACATATGAGACATACTGGTTTAGAACTGCTCGTGTGAAGACTGAACATGTAACAGTCTGTCCATTCTTGGTCCAAGACTCTGGTCTCTGTCCACTTTTCTCTTCTTGGAGAACGTAATAACTTAATAACTTCTGACGCGTTCTCTCTGAATGATGCAACCCTGCATGTTATGTACAAAGAAAATCTAAAAAGTAGGATTTTCTACGCGTCGGGCCTAATAACACCCTTGAACTGTACATTATTGACGATACAGTACTGTCTCTCGTACCTTATTGCTTAAATACGAGCCCAGAAGAGGACCATCTGTCAAAAACAAATACATGTAACTTAACCCTGCTTTCATTGTGTGGGGAAATCCCATTCTGGAGACTGACTAAAGCACTTTATTGATTCTGACGATATTGATTGTTTATGATGTTCTTTTGGTCTGACAAAGAAGACGTAACTGACTATAAACATTATTAGTCTTATTAGACAGGTGTTGGGGAGTGCACGGACACGTGCATGAGCTTGTGTAGTAATGATCCGGGGCTTATTACTGAGGATCACTTTCAATACTTTAATGGACTTAATGAAAGTGACTGAGTACACAGAGTCGGATACAAGCACAGCAGTTTTAACAGCTGTTGACCTGTAAATCAGGGAAAATACTCACGCTGGTGTGTGTACGTGGTACTATAGTTACCAAATGATAAACATAGTATTAGAGCAATTATAAAAATGCTAAACATGAAAGAGATCATGGATAATTCTTTGATTTTATGTAGCGCTTTTCTGAATACTCAAAGACACTTTACATAGGAATCATTCACCCACTGATGAGAGGAGCTACCATGCAAGGTGCCACATCAGGACTATCTAACATTCATACACCGTAGGCGCAACTACGGGAGCAATTTAGGGTTGAGTGTCTTGCTCAAGGACACATCGACACAGGCTGGCGGAGCTGGGGATCGAGCTGCCGATCCTCTGATTGGGGGACGACCCTGCTCACCACTGCGCCACGGTTGCCTGATGAATGGATGTGGCAACAAAGATCGTCTATTCGAGCGAGAGCTCTTCAAAGACGGCTGTTCCGTGCGCATCAAGAAGGACTGCGGCCACTCTGACTTCCTGCTGCACACTGATGTGAGATGGCTTATAGAGCTCTGTCCGGAGATAAAGGAGTTATTCCATGTTGTTAAACATGCAGAATACAACCAACTAAGAGCATGTCAATATGCTCACGTTTCTGCATTACAATTTAAAACGTGTGTAAATTGTATGTTCCCCTGAAGGAGGGAGCAGCAGGACGTGGGACTGCAAGTCATTTTGATTTACTTTTTGATTTACTTTTTTTTCAGATAGATTTCTTTTTTTTACTTTTGGACTTTGAATGTCACTTGCAGCCCAGTTATTTTGCACTTTCAGAGGCTTGATTGCTATTTTAAATTACTTGTAAAGCTTTAATTGTACTTTTTCTTTACTTTTAAAGCATATTTGCACTTTAATTTGTTTATTTAATGAATTTGTTATGATGATGTTCTGATGTTCAGATCTTGTTACTCAAATACATTTGAAGTTTAAATTCCAACATTTTGAGTCATTATTATGCTATGGGAAACAGTCATTAGATTAGTCGATTAATCAAAAAAATAGTCGATAGATTAGTCGATTATGAAAATAATCGTTAGTTGCAGCCCTAGAGTCAGCCTTTTCCCACATGAAAAATATTAAGTCTAAACACCGTTCCGCCATGACCATTTGGAAGTCTGCCTGAGCAGCAGCTACTGTCCGGACTATGCAACCCTGCTGGTTCCATTCAGTGAGTAAAATGTAATGACCAAAAATGTACAGAATTGTATTGTGTCATAAGGGTTCTTGCAAGGTATGCCAATATTGTAAACATAAAGTATACTCTGTATATTTATACATTAATAATGCTATATATGCTATATATATATATATATATATATATATATATATATATATATATATATATATATATATATATATATATATATATACTGCATAATGTAGATAGATCTTTTTGACTTGGTCATTTTAAAAGTAGCTCGCGAGCCAAAAAAAGTGTGGGCACCCCTGGTCTAGAGTGTATAGTGCAAAAATGTAAGTCGTTTTGGATAAAAGCATCAGCTAAATGCAATGTAATGTAATGTAAAAAACAACCAACCAGCCCCTGAAGTAGCTCCTGGGTAACCCTGCATTCATACCAATCGGGTAAATCTGGCTGCTGTAGAGCATCAAAAGCCCTCAGCTGGGTTATGGACACTTTTTAATTGCTTTTCTATATATCGTATATCAATAAGTTGTTTTACACTGACTTATAACCCAAAATGCTGATTCTTAGTCCCGACCACCTGCACACACAGATCATTTCCAACATATTCAGCATTCTGTCTGATCATAGGCGTGACCTTTAAATACAGCACCAACTTGAATCGCATGTTAGCAAGGTCATCCAATCTTTTGCACTACATCTCAGCAATATTGCCAGAATTCATTCAATTTTGCAACTATGGCGGCCATGGCGTCGCGTACACAACGCAAGGCTCTGCGTCTCTCCAGACTTTGCAAAATAGTAATTATTTACAGCCGACAAGAACTTCTGGACATTCGTTCACACAACTTGGACCACTATATCATCAACCTACGACTCATTCCTGAGATTGTCAGGATACCAGATACTATCGATCCAGTTCCGCCAGCTGGAAGGCCTCGCAGGCGGCGTCGAGATCGTAAACAATGGCGGGGGAAGAGAGGAGGGCTAAGGGCTAAGCTAAAGCTAACACCGCATCGGCTGTCACTACCCAGCATTTTCCTTGCCAATGTGCGGTCTCTGGCGAACAAAATGGATGAGCTGCGGATCATCACTCACAATTGGATTATGGACTGCAACATCATGTGTTTCACGGAAACATGGCTCAACAGCTGCGTTCCCGATAGCGCCGTTGAGCTAACGGAACGCTACATGCTCAGAGCAGATAGATCAGCAGATGACTCCGGTAAGACCAGAGGCGGGGGACTGTGCATTTATATCAACAAAGCTTTGTGCACGGACACCGCTTTAATCAAGAGTCACTGCTCTGTTAACCTGGAATATCTAATGGTTAAGTGTAGACCTTTCTATCTGCCCAGAGAGTTCACATCTGCTGTTGTGACTGCAGCATATATCCCCCCGGATGCTAATGCTGCGCTTGCAATGAAAGAACTGCATGCTGCCATTAGTAAACTACAGACTAAACACCCAGAGGCAGCCTTTATTGTTGCGGGTGACTTCAACCACTCCAACCTGAAGTCTGTACTCCCCAAATGTCATCAAAACGTCTCCTGCCCCACTAGAGAAGACAAGACCCTGGACCATGTTTACACCAAAGTGGCTGAGGCCTACAAAGCCATTCCTCTCCCCACCTGGGACAGTCGGACCATCTCTCTTTGTTCCTCCTCCCCAAGTACACACCACTCATCAAATGTGCAAAACCAGCAGTGAGAACAGTTAAAGTGTGGCCAGAAGGAGCAGAGTCTACACTTCAGCATCGGTTTCAACACACGGACTGGAGTATGTTTGCCATTCAGGCCACCTTGGACTCCCACACGGACATAGACTCTTTTGCCTCCTCTGTTTTGGACTACATCAGTACCAACATCAATAATGTCACCTTCCTCAAAGACATTACAACGTTCCCAAATCAGAAGCCGTGGATGAGCAGTGAGGTCCGCCTACTACTGAAGGCACACGACACCGCCTTCAGATCAGGTGATGCGCAAGACTACAGCTCATCCAGATCCAACCTAAAGAGGGGCATCAAGAGGGCCAAGCACAACCACAAGCTAAGGACTGAGGAGTACTTTAACAACAACTCCGACCCCCGACGCATGTGGCAAGGCATCCAGGCCATTACAGATTACAAACCCTCCAATACAACCCCCCCAACCTGCGACGTCTCCCTTCCGGATGAGCTTAACTACTTTTATGTCCGCTTTGACAGGGACAACCAGGATGCGGAGGCCATCAAGACTTTGCCCCCTGCAGACCACCAGCCCCTCACCCTCTCCCCCACCGACGTGTGTGCTGCGCTAAGCAGGATCAATGCACGTAAGGCTGCTGGCCCTGATGGCATCCCCGGACGCGTGCTCAAGGCCTGTGCTGGGCAGCTGACTGGGGTCCTGACTGACATCTTCAACCTGTCACTGGCCCAAACAGCCGTACCCACATGCTTCAAACTCACCTCAATCTTGCTAGTGCCAAAGCATTCCACTGCATCGAGCCTAAATTACTTACGCCCTGTTGCACTCACCCCCATCATCATGAAGAGCTTTGAAAAGCTGGTCCTGGCTCATCTCAAAACCTGCCTACCACCCACACTGGACCCCCTCCAATTCGCATACCGCCAGAACAGGAGTACAGAGGACGCCATCTCCACAGCGCTTCCCTCTGCCCTCTCCCACCTGGACAACAACAACACCTATGTGAGAATACTGTTCATCGATTTCAGTTCAGCATTTAACACCATCATCCCCTCCAAACTGATGGTCAAAAAGGCACACCAGTGTCTCTTCTTCCTGAGGAGACTGGAGAAAATCCACATGTCTCCTCTGATCCTGGTGAACTTCTACCGCTGCACCATCGAGACCATCCTTACTAACTGCATCACAGTTTGGTATGGCAACTGCTCTGTCTCAGACCGGAAAGCTCTGCAGAGGGTGGTGAAAACCGGACAACGCATCACCGGTACTCCATTCCCTGCCATTGAGACCATCCACCTCAAGCGCTGCCTGCGGAGAGCGCACAGTATTGTCAGGGACACCACTCACCCCAGCCATGGACTGTTTGCCCTCCTCCCCTCTGGGAGGCGCAATAGAAACCTCCGTTCCAAGACCAGCAGGCTCAGGAACAGTTTCTTCCACTCAGCTGTCAACACCCTTAACTCTGCATCACGGTGACAGCCCATCCCATCACTACTACCAACCCCTCTCTCACACTAACACCAGACACCATCGTGTGTGTGTGTGTGTGCATGTGTATATATATATATATATTTTTATATATATATATATATCTATATATATATATATATATATGTATATTGTAGCAGAGAGGGAAAATCAAG